>NC_042615.1:509299553-509533544 GCF_901001135.1 Rhinatrema bivittatum | reverse complement strand
TACCAATGATTTCCGGGTTTCCGATCACCTGTTTGTACTCTGGTCGGGACCTAAGAAGGGATCCTCCGCATCGAAAACGACGATTGCCCGCTGGATCAAGGATGCCATTTCGGCGTCTTATATCGGAGCTGGGCGTACTCCTCCTACAGGCGTCAGGGCTCATTCTACACGCTCGCAAGCCGCGTCTTGGGCGGAGTCTCGATCCGTCTCCCCGCAGGAAATCTGCCGGGCGGCGACATGGAAGTCGTTGCATACCTTTGCTCGGCATTATCGTCTGCACCTGCCGCCTTCAGCCCCTGCGCTCTTTGGCGATCAGGTTCTCCGAGCAGGGCTTTCAGGGGCCCACCCGGTTTAGGGAAGCTTGGGTACATCCCACCGTCTGGACTGATCCTGGTACGTACAGGGAAAAGAAAATTATTCCTTACCTGCTAATTTTCGTTCCTGTAGTACCATGGATCAGTCCAGACGCCCACCACTCTGGGATTGTGCGCCCTCGCTCGGATACATATGCGTCTTCTGTTTTTCCCTCTTCTCTGGCTCTGTGTCAGAGTGTACAGCTCCTCACAAGTTGGCTATGGCGACCTTGTCTCGGTCGTGCCTGTTTCTTGTTCTTGATGGTTAATTTACACCACCGTGTTGATCCAAATTGTTCTGGTTTAATTTTTTGCTCTTTTGGGCTTTGTTATGCACGATACTGAGCTCCAGCAGAGGGTGCGCTGGTATAGGAGGCGGTGCCCTCGAGCTCTGTTCTGACTCCATCTGCTGGACGGGGGACATAAAGCTTGTGCTGACTCCATCTGCTGGATTGGGGACATAACCCTGCATCCATTTTCCTAACCCGTGGCTGTGCACAGGTTAGGAAAACAGACGCTCGTAACATTCTAGGCGCCTGATGCCGAGAATATGTTAGGGATGCGCAGTTTCCCTTGTGCCTCCTTTTAACGAAGCGGCTCATTTTCCTACTGCATCGCACGCCCAGGAGAAGTGGATGGATGCCCGTTTTTCGCGTGCCAATATTGCATCAGCCTGTTTGTATGATGTATTTCCAGTTTATCTCCAGGCTTTCCCCAGCTCTGCTCCCGTTAGCGAATCACCATCTACTTAATTGTATACCATATTTCTGCAAATAATAAAGGATCACCTGACAATTTATCCACCTTCCTGCCAACTATAACCTGGAAGCTCTGAATGATGGAGAGGTCGTATGAGGGGATGGGGCTACTGCCCCCCAATCCTTCATGACACAGCTCTCCTATGCTCCAGAAGTCCCAGATAATTGTCCAGTTGTGTCATCTGATCCGTGAATAATAACTCCCTCTGGATGAAGGGAATGTGGGAAGCCTGGGTTTTGATTGGGAAGAGCCTTTTGCAGTAATATAATGTAAAATTCAAGCATGAATAAATCAACTTTTTGTGACTCTTTCTGTTTTGTTTTTTCTTTAATTTTTATTTTTTCTCTCTACTTCCTCTCGTGCCTTTAGGGGAACTGTACTGGTATTGAGAAATGTCAGTGCCTAATATGATTGATTGTGGGAGTATGTTTTTGTCTTTTGCTATATTTGGGATGCTACTTATTTTGTTTGATCAGTGAGATTCACTGAGGTTGCAAAGTCTGTCAGGGTGAGGTAGGTAGGCTAAATGGTGGTTATTATGTCATAGAAAACACAACACGTTTATAAGTATAGAAGTTTTACTTATAAGTCCGAGAATAAGCAATGAAAGCATAAAAGGTTAGATTATGCATTAGGAATATATATAAAGATAATTCCCCTCACAGTTTCCAGTGTTCGTCTTATATATCTTAGAAAATCAGAAACACAGCACTGGAGTTTCAGGAACAAATCATTATTGGTCACTTGGAATGTCCGACATGCTTTTCCTCTGAGCTGTTCTTTCTCTGAATCTAACCATAGTAGGTTTTTGGAGGGGGGGGGCGGTGTTTTAAGGGCCTACAGACCCTTGTGCCCTAGGTAGACCAATGTAACACCCCCCCCAAAACCCACACAGTTGAAAGTGCCCCTTTTACAATGGGAGATATATAGAGTGTTAGATTGTTTCTTTCTCTCTCCCCCTCCCCCCCCCCCTTCTCCCTCTCCCACTCTCCCCCTCCCGATGTTTAGAATCCATCGGCTCAAAATCTTCAGACTTCTGCCTCATCAGTACCAGTAGTAAACCTATGCAGGTAATATGGAGCGCGTTGCCATGTTGAGTATTGCAAAATTTGGGAGTTACATACGTAAGTCTTGGCCCCATTCCAGAAGATCCATGCTCCACCTTTTTCTGCCTCCTTATTCTTGACGTGTGCACAGGTATGTATGTTCGTACTTCCCAGCTTCTTAAAATTTGCGTTGGTCGTGTGCGTCCCACATACACGAGTATTGGGCCATTTTTGCATGATCAACACTTTAAAAATCTACCTGATATGTTCTTATCATCTACTGAGGCCTCAACTATCTGGCTAATCATATCAGCAATAGCTAGGTGTGGTTAAGTTGCTGATGTCCTGTTTTACTTGATATCTGCACAGTTAGCCTCATGAGTAACTGCTTGTTAATATACCTGATCTCATGACATTTTGTTATGAAGCAAGCCGGAATCTGTTCCGCTTCGGCGGTCCCACAGCGTGGCGGTGGCTGTCATTGGCGGTGCCTCCTGATGGCAGCACAGCAGGACGCAGGCTCCATTGTGGCTCCTCCCCCTCAGCGTGTCGGGCGTCATCACCGGAAGTTCCCGCAATGAGAGCAGGAACTTGGGGGATTTAAGCACAGCGTTTACAGCACCTTCCTGCCTCAGCTACAGGTTTGCTTGTGCTGGTGCTGCTTCACTGTGTATTTTCTTTAGTTGCCTCGATCCTTGTTTGGACCTTGGATTTGGTTTGTCTGCTGCATGCCTCAACCCCTGCCTGAACTTGGATTGTTTTGTCTGCTGCCTACCTCGACTCCTGCCTGCACTAGGTTTGGTTGGTCTCATCTGCCTCACCTCTTTGTGAGATCTTTGTTTGGCCTGAGTGTCACTCTTCAGTCTCCGTTCAGTCTCCAGCTTGAGATAAGGCTGTTACTCTATTTCTTGGGTCTACAAACCATAACAATTTTTTCTTGTTACAAGCAAGTTAAGAAAAATGGCATATTTATTCTCAGAAATTATAGGCCTTATGTCAAGCAATTACACTAGCTATAATAGTGATTATCTTTGTTCCACTAATTTCTATCACGTTACAAAGTTCTTCACATTAAATAAATAGATCCTTAAATAATTTTCCACACAGGGCCACTCTGGTCAGTTATAGGGCTAAACACTAGGACACGAGCAGCTGGCAGGCTGGATTCAGGGATCTGACAGGCTGGAACAAGTACAGGACAGGAGGGAGTTTTCACCTGTACCAGACATCTCCCTCTTGGGTCTTGGTGGCTGACAGGACTTGGATGGTACAAGAATAATGAACTAAAGGACACCCACAAGAGCAGGGCCAACTGCATGTTGCGTACTTGCTTCTAGGAGGGCCCCACGAATGGCCTCACCCAGCAGTCGCCAGTTTCCTCCTGTGCCTCCTGTGCCTTGCTGCCACTTCCCACAGCAGGAGATTTGTCACTAGTCTTCCAGGTGAATCGTCGCCGTCCCCAGTTCCAGCGGGGCCTTTGAACACTGCCGCTCTTGCGGCCGAACACCACCACCGCTCCTGCACTTGTCTCTCTAGGTGCACGTGCACGTGCTCCTACTGTATTTAAAAGGCCTGCGACAGGAAAGTCCACAATGCCCTCAGTCAACATCATTCTTCAGCTGCCCTATAAAAGGGCTCCTCAGTCTGTTCCTCATTGCCTTCGCAAAGGGTTCTGGTGGTCTCCAGGTCCTTCAAGGCCACCTGTTTCCTATGGTCTTTGTTGTTCAGCGTCCTGGTCTTCAGCCTGTTCCAGTGTCTTGGTCTTCGCCCTGTTCCAGCGCCTGGTGTCTTCAGTCTGATCCACTGTTCCAGTGTCTTCAGCTTTTGTCAGCATCTTGTCAGTCTCCTGTGTCTTTAGTCCACCTCAGTGCTCCGGTGTCTTCAGCCTTCAGGCCAGTGTCCTGTTTAAAGTCTTCAGAGTCCTGCTCCTAAGTTCCTAGTCCTGTTTCATAGTCTCCTGAGTTCTGGTTCTGAGTTTATTATTATTTATTTAACACTTTTATATCCCGAGGTTCAGGTAACAGAATTACTAATCACTTCGGTTTACATTCCAACAATTACAGTGACAATTATAATGTCTTACAAAGAACAGAGTGAATAAAACTTGGATAATGTCTTACAATGAACGGGGAGAGTGCAAATTTGGGTACAAAGAACTTGGAGAAAGAAGACAAGGGAGAAGAACGAGAAACAATGTGTATAATCATGGGGACTGACTTGGCTGGGCTTAAAGCCAACTGTAGTGAAGTTTACTGGGAGAATGAGTTACTGCGGGTGGTTTATTAGTGCTGGAGGAAATCTTGTAGATATGCTGAAGGCAGGGTCTACCCTTGAGATAGTGCTTGGATGACTGAGTTAGGGGAAGGCTTGGTTGAACAACCAGGTCTTAAGTCTTTTTTAAAGGTGGAAGTAGATTGTTCAAGCCTGAGGTCTGATGGGAGGGAGTTCCATTGTTTAGGGCCAGCGGTGGAGAGAGCTCTTTTCCCTAGTTTTCGTTTTGACAGGATGGGCCTTTATAGTGCCTCTCTGAGATAATCTCAATGGTCGGGAGGTCGTGTGAAGCTGCAAAGGAATCCTGAGATCAATTGGGGTGCTGTTGTGGATGACTTTATGGATGATTGATAATACTTTGTATAGGATTCTAAATTTGATTGGGAGCCAGTGAAGGTTCTTTAGAATAGGTGTAATGTGGTCCCTTTTGTTGGACTTTGTTAGAATCCTTGCTGTGGCGTTTTGTAACATTTGTAACGGTTTCAGAGTGTTGGCTGGTAGCCCGAGCAACAATGAGTTGCAATAATCTATTTTCGAGAAAATGATTACTTGTAAAACAGATCTGAAATCTTGGAAGTGGAGCAGGGGTCTTAGCCTCTTTAAAACTTGGAGTTTAAAGAAGCATTCTTTTAATGTGTTGTTGATGAAGCGTCTGTAGTTCAGTTGATTGTCCATGATGACCCCAAGATTTCTAACCTGGGGAGATAGGGCTGGAAGAACAACAGTGTGTGAGTTGGATAGTGGGTAGTTGCCGTCTGGAGTGATGAGAAGGAACTCTGTCTTGTTGGAGTTGAGTATCAAGTTGAGGTTTGCTAGAAGGTTGTTGATGGATAGCAGGCAAGAATTCCAGAAGAGCAGGGTTTTTTGCAGTGAGTCGGTAATCGGTAAGAGGATTTGGACGTCGTCTGCGTATACATAATGTGTTAGATTAAGTTTGGATAAGCGCTGACACAGAGGGAGAAGGTAAATGTTGAATAAAGTTGGAGATAATGAAGATCCTTGAGGGACTCCAAGGGTGGATCTGATAGGAGGTGACTCTTTGTTGTTTATCTTAACCTTGTAGAACCTGTTCTGGAGGAAAGATGTGAACCAGCTGAGGGCGGTGTTTTTGATGCCGATCTCGGCTAGACGATCTAAGAAATATTGTGGTTCACTGTGTTGAATGCCGCCGTTAGGTCGAGTAGGATGAGCAGGCAAGATTGTTTTTTCTCGAGGTTCAAGAGAATATTATCTGATAGTGATAAAGGAGGGATTCAGTGTTTCAGGATTTACGGAAGCCAAGTTGAGACGGAGAGAGTAGATTGTTGTTATCCAAGTACTCAGATAGTTGTTTATTAACTATTCTTTCCAGGATTTTGGCGATATTCGGAAGATTTGCTATAGGGCGAAAGTTGGCTGGGTTATCAGGAGAAAGATTTGGTTTTTTTAGTAGAGGTTTCAGAATGGCGAGTTTGAGGGGGGTCGGGACAATGCCCTGAGTTAAGGAGGCATTGAGGACCTGTGAGATTGGTTTGGCAATTTCTTTAGCACTTGCAATAAGAAGGTTAGCTGGAATCGCATCTAGTGGGTGGGAAGCAGGTTTAAGTTTTTTTAGTACGTTTTCTATCTCTAATATGGAGATAGGCTCGAGGATCTCCAGGCTTGCGGTATGGGGTAGAGGGGAAGTGAGTAGAAGAAGTGGGGTAGGATTTGTCTTTTCTTTAAGCAGGTCCAGAAGGTCAGAAATTTTTTTCTTGAAATAGGTGGCAAGTTCCGTTGCTTTGCTTGCTGCTTTGTCATCTGGAATAGCGAAGGCGAGTGGTTTGGTGAGGGATGACACCAAGGAGAAGAGGGCTTTTGGGTCAAAGATGAAGTTATGTATTTTCTGTGAGTAGAACGTTCCCATGCTTCCTCCTCTGGAGCCTTGACCTTGCCTTGGTCTGTTTGGTCTTGGTTTTCAGTCTTTACCTGGTCCCTTGTCTCACGTGGACTCCTTGTCTTTAGTCTTCACCTAGTTCCTCGTCTTGCTTGGACTCCAAGACTTCAGCTTCAGCCTAGCTTGTGCCTGAATGCGCTTACCTGCCAACAGCGAGGACCATAGCCAGCCCTGGGGTTGTGACACAGGGGCTCACACATACCTGTAGTCCAAAAGAGCTTTCAGAGTGGCCAGAGAGCTACCCCCTGGACACCCTTCTTTGGCTTGTGTTACTGACAGTCCTCTGGGCATGGTTCCTAACACTGCAGGGACAACATCTAACAGAACAAGGTGCCCACAGGAGACAGACTGAAAATTACAAACAAACCCAGACCAGTAGACAGACACAGGACAATCAAATGCCACAATAGGTAGACAGGCACAGGACAATCAAATGCTACAATAGGCTACAAACTCTGCTTCAAAAAAAAGACAGAACCAAAAAAAACAAGAGCAAGTAATAAAGACTGCAAGGAGCAAGAAGGCCAAATGCCAGATTGGAAAAATTGAGAGCCAGAACTAGAAGCAAAGGGACTCTAAGCAGAAGCAATGGTGGTGAGCATGGGCAGGCTTTTAAGGGTGTGGCCAACCTGCTTTAGAGAGCCTGGAAGGCATACGCCTATGCAGCTCAGACTTTGGCCCACTAAGGATGGCAGAGGTCTGCACTGCAGCCAGGATCCTCACAAACTGCTATCTTGGGAGTGGGATGTTTTGAGAATGGAATTTTGGGTATTGTTAAGTTGGAGGCATATTAGGGGAATGGGGGATTAGGAAGGGTAGATGGGAAGGGGTCAAGGTGGATAATGGCTGATTCTGTTCCAGAGTATAATATGCAGTTTATGCCAGTCTGTCGGCTCATTAAGTTAACAGGTGTTCCATTTCTTGATCAGTGTCATTTCAGTCATAGAGCAGGAAGTTCAGTAGCACAGATTGGGAAGCTTGATTACTAAACTGGGCTTCAGTCAGGATAAGGCTCTCTATTGGGGCTATACGGGGTAGGGATTGGAGGAAAGGTGGAGGAGATTAGGGGGAGAGAGAGTCATCTCAACCACCTCAAATACCTGGATGCTTCTGTTGGTATAATGCCTGTTCATCTTCTCAAGGATGTATGAAAGAGGATATGGGAAACCCCACACGCTGTACTTCTGTGTCCAGGTAACTGAGGGATTTGACAAACTCCAATTACCACACCAGAGTATAGTAGAAATAGGGCCAATATGTCTCATGCCTTGATGCCCCCTAGACATGACAGACTCTGATTCTTCTTGGGAAGAAACATTACCATTCACTAGGGATGTGAATCGTTTTTTGACGATTTAAAATATCGTCCGATATATTTTAAATCGTCAAAAAATCGTTAGAGGCGATATTTAATAGGAATTCCCCCGATTTATCGTCAAAACTCGTAAATCGGGGGAAGGGGGAGGGCGGGAAAACCGGCACACTAAAACATCCCTAAAACCCACCCGACCCTTTAAAATAAATCCCCCACCCTCCCAAACCCCCCCAAAATGTCTTAAATTACCTGGGGTCCAGTGGGGGGGTCCCGTTGTGATCTTCCACTCTCGGGCCATGGGTGCCTTGATGGAAATGGCGCCGGCGCTACCTTTGCCCTGTCATATGACAGGGCAAAGGTAGCGCCGGCGCCATTTTGGTTCCTGTCCCCCGACGTCACGAGCGTAGGAGATCGCTCCCGGACCCCCGCTGGACCCCCAGGGACTTTTGGCCAGCTTTGGGGGCCTCCTGACCCCACAAGACTTGCCAAAAGTCCAGCGGGGGTCTGGGAACGACCTCCTGCACTCGAATCGTGTTGCTGTAATGAAAAATGGCGCCGGCCATATGGCCGGCGCCATTTTGCAGTACGGCAATATGGCCATATGGCCGGCGCCGATTTACGATTTACACGATATTTAAAAAAACAAAACCGCGACGATCCGATTCCCTCCCCCCCCCCCAGCCGAAATCGATCGTTAAGACGATCGATCACACGATTCACATCTCTACCATTCACTATGCTCCAGTCCTACATAACTTCTTACAAGATCTATATGATACAATACTTGCACTCAATCCTCAAAGGAACCCACGAATTCATGGAGTATTGCATTTCTGGCCATTGCACGGCCTCCCCTCCACAGAGGACTCCAATGAGCCCAGTTCTGAACTACACTTTCTAGCGTTTCTCTGATTGCTCGCCTGTTGCGATCGTCGCTGCCCGACGTCTCCACTCCGCCCACCTTACCTCTTTTGCAACTCCCTCTTTGGTTGATGGAAGTTTGGCTGCCGTGGCATCATCTTGCCAACCTCCACCGGCGTCCCCAGACCGGCTGGACTCTGCCTTCGCCATGTTCTCCTGAAGCCTAAGGGCGCACGCGTGGCGTGGCCACGACTCAAGTACCAGCTGTGGTGCGAACCTCAGGGGCGTCCCCCTGAGATGACGTCATCCTCACCGGATACTTAAGGTCTTCGTTTTTGCTAGTTATTCGAGTTAGCAAAGGTTAAGGTTACGTTTACCTAGCTTCCTCCAGGTATCGCTGCGGATGGGATTCGCTCTCCGCATACCTTGCTACTCTGCCTCCTCGGGCTTTACCAGGGGTACCCGCTCCTCGGGGGCCTCGCTCTCTCTCTTGCTTTTCAGGTTGCAGTCTGGAAACGGTACTCGCTCCTCGAGGGCCCACGTTCCCGGACCTGCTACCGAATACAACTTCTGCCAGGAAGTCACCGCTGCCTACACCACCAGTGAGTTACCATCTCTCTCTCAGAGCTTTTCCTGGAACCAGGAACTCGCTCCTCGAGGGCCTACTCATTCCAGCCTCTGGGCTGCTTCAAGAGACTATTGTGTGAGTGTTACCATCAAGGTTCTATTTCTGAACTCTGCATAATCTGCCTTCTCACTATATTCAGTTTCTCTACAGCTCAGCCATCCTGGGATCGTTGTTCCAGTGCCTGAGGGACTACAGCCCAGCCGGGCTCTTCCAGCTCACTACTGCCACCTCTGGTGGTTCACTATACAGTTTAATAAAAGATCTAGTGTGTGTCTGTCTCCCAACTCTGAACCTGACCAGTGGCCCTTCTCGGGATCTTCCCCCGGGAGCGGGGTCATCTGCCATCGGCCCAAGGATTCACCCACAATTATCACAAATAATAACATCACCTCAGCCAGTTCTTCAGCCACCGTGCCACCAGGAGACTTCCACAAGCTCACCCCCCTGGTTGGCCAAGCCCCTTCTTTTACCTGCACCACACCCAGAATCATGAGAAATCAAGCCCTTTTAGCCCTGTCTCTTCACTTCAGCACCGAGTCCTTCTTGGCTCTCTGCTCTAGCCACCCATGCCTTGCAGCCTTCCCTTATTCTGACCTGTGGCCTCTGGGCCTTCTGATCTTGTTGCGACCGTCGGTCTATGACGGCTTCGCCCCGCCTACCTTACTCTTCCTGTGGCTCCTCCCGCTCACATCGGACTACTGGCTGCCGCGGCGTCTGTCTGCCGACCTCTCCAGCGTCCCCAGACCGGCTTTGGTGCTGCTTCCCGCCATGCTTCTCCAAGGTACCATAGGGCGCGCACGCCGCCCTCATTTTTATTTCCTCTTTGGCGCGAACCTCAGGGGCATCCCCCTAAGATGACGTCACGATGCCCGTATATTTAAGCCTCCCACTTTTGCAAGCTTCTTTTGAACACCAGTAAAACATCTATGCTGTTGATTCATCGTTCTCATTCCCAACCTGCTTCCGATACTATATCATTTGAGAATTTTTCTTTTTCTCTTTCCAAGCCGATCAAGAGTCTGGGTTTTTTGATAGACTCAACGTTGTCTTTCAAAGCACAGATTAGGTCTGTAATTAAAATAGGTTTTTTTAAGCTGAGACTTTTAGCTGGACTACGACATTTATTGTACGAATCTGACTTTTTGATGGTCGTACGGGCCATCATTTTTCCACACATTGATTACTGCAATAGTCTTTATATTGGTTTACCTAAAAATTCAATTCGTTCTCTTCAACTTCTGATGAATTCAGCAGCTAGGTTAGTGTCATCTTCCAAGTGTTTTGATCGAATTACTCCAATTCTATGTAGACTTCATTGGCTCCCCATGTCGGAACATATAATATTCAAGATAGGAATGATAGTTTTTAAATTACGTGCTTCATCTTCTGATTTTTGGTTTAATGCTTTACTTCGGATTCATAAGCCAGCCAGAGCACTTAGGTCTTCACAACTAAATTTACTTGAGGTTCCTTCAGTGAGATTAGCCCATTTACATTGTACAAGAGAAACATCTTTTTCCATAGCGGCACCTAATTGCTGGAACATGATTTCATTTGATCTTCGATCCATTGAAGATGTCAAAAAATTTAAAACTGCTTTCAAGGAATATTTGCTGAATCGTGTGTATAATTGTTAAAGGTAATACCCGAACAAGTTAATGCATATGGTAATGAATATCAGATAATATTTTATTAGTTAGTTTCTATGAAACTATTTTGTTTGTATATGTATTCATTTGGTTGTTTTATTATGTGTGTGTATTGTGTATATCGCCTAGGCCTAACAGTGTTAGGCGATTAATAAATTTTATAAATGTAAAAGAAAAAATGTAGCTAATCGAGTTAGCAACGGACTCCTTACCGATACGATTCGGATTCCTTACCGGAACGATTACGGATGGGACTCACTCTCCGTACCGTAGCTACTCTGCCACTCCAGCGATATCTGGAACTCTTACTGCTAACGGGGTACCCGCTCCTCGGGGGCCTCTTCTGCTTCTTTCAGATGCTATCAGGAAACCGGTACTCGCTCCTCGAGGGCCCATGTTCCCTGAGACGCTGCCTGCATCTACAATCCTTTCTACTTGGAAGACCTCACTAACAGTATCCATCTGTGAGTACAACTACCATCTATTCCACAGTACTGCTTCCCTGGAACCAGGATCCGCTGTTCCAGCATCCTGTGGGTTACTCGCCCAGCCGGGCTCAACATCTACTACTCACTACTGCCACCTCTGGTGGTTTCCAAAACTGTTTAAATAAAGATTCAATCTGTGTTTATGTGTCCAGAGTCTACCCTGACACCGTGGTCACTCACGGGACTGCCCCCCCATGGGCGTGGTCAGCTGCCACACTGTCCAAGGATCCACCCAAACACCAATAACCATAACAGATTGCTAACTCCATGGATCCGGCTCAGCTCAATGCATTGCAGGCCATCCAGGCCTGGCCTTGCGCATTGCTGAACAACAAGACGCATTGGAGAAACTCACTACTGCGTTTCATCAGCTGCACGCACAGAAGAATCAAGGCTCTACTTCCAGTAATGAAGGTCAGCTACCTGAAGTAACTGTAAAGACTACTGTGCCTCTTGCTGCTCCAGTTCGTTTCTCTGGAGAGATTCAAAGAACTAGAGGCTTCTTAAACCAGTGCTGCATGCATTTTGCATTACAGCCCTCTCACTTCCCTACAGCCTACGCCAAGACTACTTACATTCTATCTTATCTTGATGGAAGGGCCTTGTCTTGGGCCTCCGCGCTGTGGGAGCGCAAAGATCCTATACTCCAGGATATTGACGGATTTATGCATTTGTTCAAATCCGTTTTTGATGATCCTGCCCGACACACTGTTGCTGGTTCTGCTTTGGTGGACCTGAAGCAAGGCAACAAACCACTGGCTGATTTTGCTATAGAGTTCAAGACTCTTGCTAACGAATTATTTTGGGACCCTAGATGCCTGAAAACCCTCTTCTTCAGAGGTCTCAGGTTGGATTCCCGCTTGAAGGATGAGCTGGCCGCTCGTGAGACACCTGACTCGCTGGATGAGCTAGTGGCCTTAGCTACTAGAATTGATCACCGGCGTCGTGATAAGGTGCAAGAACTGAAGCCTGGTAAAGGACCTGTTCAGAAAGAAGTTCGTGCTAAGCCTGCACTCAGGATGGTTCTTGTAATGCCTGTTGCCACTGGTGAAGAACCGATGCAACTTGGTCACAGTCACCTGACATCCAAAGAGCGAAGACTTCCACATTATGGACACCGTACCAAGTCCTACTTTCATGAGTCTGCTACTGGACAACAATCTTTTAGTCCATAAATTCATCATATTTTATTGTATCTATTTTGCAGCGTTAATATGTCAATATTTCTACGTTAAATAGTTAAACTGTATATATAATATTTATTTATCACTGTTAAACTATAATATTTATTTATCATAATGTTAATTTGACATCCAGTTATATTGTTACATCTGTTCCACTGTTCTTTGTAAAGCCACTCTCTCTGTTGGGCAGTTTATCGTTTTATGTAAACCGGATTGATTTGTAATCCCTACAAGAACTTCGGTATAAAAAAATTAAAAATAAATAAATAAATAAATAAAGCGGAATAGTTTGTGCATGTATTGTGGACAAGCTGGTCATGCAGTCCAAACATGCTCCATCTGTCCGGGAAACGGACGGGCCTACGTCCTGCGGGAGGAATTTTCTTAGGCATTACTACGCCCTCTCCTCCGCTCTCTCTCCCTGTCTCTCTGATCTGCGGACCATTGGAATTCCAAACCCTTGCCCTGGTGGACTCAGGGGCAGGAGGTAATTTTATTCTACGACGACTTGTGGAACATTTGAGGATTCCCCTCACCACTCTGAAGATTCCACTACTCCTATCGTCTGTTCACGGAGAGCCGTTACTGGGCGATGTTACCAGTTGTACTGAACCGGTAGTCCTCCACACCGGAGCCCTCCATACTGAGTCAATTTCCTTCTTTGTGTTAGAAAAGGAAATGTACCCTATAGTTCTGGGGTTACCCTGGTTGCAGCTACACATGCCACAATTCAACTGGGCTACTGTTATGAACTCTGCCCGCGGGTTTCCCCGTGAGCAGGCTCCGCTGACTCACCCTTGCTGTCTTGTCTTCGTGGCGCGATGCCGCTGATGTCGCCCCCCCCCCCCCCCCCGTGCGGCAGGAGCCGCGGACTTTCCTTCTCTATGCGGCCCGGAGGCCGCCCGTGTCCCTCCTCTTCACCGTGGCCAGAGCCGCAAACTTCCCAGCTTCCTTCGGGGCCCGGGACCGCCCCCAACGCTGCTTCCATCTTCGCGGCGTTTAGGCCGCAGCCCTGGGCTGGAGTAGCAGCTAGAGCCGCTCCCGGGGCCTCCTGCAGCGGCTGGAGCCGCTGCCAACGTCAGGGCCTGCCCCTCAGCTCCTGCTTGCATCTGCGCGTGGAGCCGTCGGTGCAGGCCACTGTCCGCAGTCTTGCACAGTTCTTCCTGCTTCCCTTAGGTGCCGGCGTGCGCCTCTCTACAGAATTTAAAGGGCCAGGCACAGGAAGTGTGCTGGCCCCACCTTCAATGGGACTTCCTGCTTCAGCCCTATAAAGGGCTACTCTGTCAGTCTGTTCTTGGCCTTGCATCGAGGTGACTTCGCTCTGGAGGCTCCTGCCTGCCAGAGCCTTTGTAAGGTCTTCTTGTCTTTGTGGTGCTCCTCATCTCGTCTTGTCTTCTCATCATGCCACATCATGTCTTCATAGCCTGAGGTCCTCGTCCAGGTGTCCTGGTGTCTCGTGATGACCTTCTACGTCCTGGTGTTCCTTCCTGAATGTTCGTTCCTGTGTCTTCGTCTGGTGCTCCTGAGCCTTCTGGTCCTGTGGGCCGGACTCCCTCGGACGACGTCTTTCCTGGGTTGGAGTGGCCTGCAGGTGGACAGGTGTCCTGCGCTCTTGAGCTGTCATGTCCTGGATCTTTCCTGCGCTGTCATTCTCCTCATGGTCCGTGACCAGCCTGCTAGGGCTGTGTAGGGCGCGCAGTGGGACAGGGTGGTCCGCGACTCAGTCCCGCGGGTGGCCTGAGTAGGGCGCCCTGAGAGATAGTGCCAATGTCCGCCTTCCCTACTTCTCGTCTCGTCTGGATTCCAAGTTCCTCGTTATGTCTGCACTTCAGTGTCATGTCTCTGATGTCGTTGCATCGACCCTGGTCGGGATGCCGCCGCATCGACCACTGGTCCGTGATGTCTTCGCATCAGCCTTGGTGTCAAGTCTTCGTCTGCGATGCCGTTGCATCGATCCTGGTGTCACGTCTTCATAGTCCTGGTGTCATGTCTTCAACCCAAGTCTTCGTGCCATGTGATGCCGTCGCATCAACCCAAGTCTTCGTGCCATGTGATGCCATCGCATCAATTTTCATAGTCTTGTCTTCATGTCAAGGCCGTCTGCCCTCAACCTCAGGCCAGGCCTGCTGCTCCATGCTGCTCGCAGCAGGTCCGAAAGGGCTCGGAATGGTTGGAGGACCATTCACCTTCCAACATCCTCGGATGTTGGCCTTCGGAGCTTGCCGGCCTGGCAGAGGGTCAGACTGTCAGCCATGCAGAGCCACCGTACAACCCTCGGCTCGGCCCGGAAGGTCTGGGTCGGGCTGAGGCCCATGGGCACACTAAAACACCCCGCTCTCAACAGAATGCAAGGCCTTTCGAGGCCGACTCAACAGCTACATTGGACTCTCCCGTTGGGGCCCAGAATGTCATGGCAAATGCCTAAAGGAGGTCTCTCCTATTCTCTGCATGCCTACAACTCCAATGATGCCAGGGCTGCCGCCTCAGTATGCATCATTCCATGATGTTTTCTCCAAAGAAGCTGCTGACATCCTTCCGCCACATAGATCTTATGACTGTGCCATAAGACTGAAACCTAATGCAGAGCCTCCTAAGGGACGTGTCTTCCCACTATCAGCAGTAGAGAACAAGGCCATGTCCGAATACATCAGGAAAACTTGCAAAAAGGTTTCATTAGACCATCTAAGTCTCCTGCGGGCGCAGGCTTTTTTTCGTGGGGAAGAAGGACGGAACCCTGCGTCCTTGTATCGACTATTGAGGTCTGAACGAGATCACGATTAAAGACCGATACCCCTTACCTCTGATCTCAGAGTTGTTTGATCGACTGCAAGGAGCCAAGATTCTCGAAACTTGACCTAAAGGGAGCCTATAACTTGGTTTGCATCCGCGACGGCGACGAGTGGAAAACAGCCTTCAACACTCGAGATGGCCATTTCGAATATTTGGAGATGCCCTTCAGCCTGTGCAACACTCCCGCTGTGTTTCAGAACATGATGAACGACATTCTGCAGGACCTGTTGTATAAAAGTGTCGTTGTTTACCTAGATGACATCCTGATATTCTCACAGGATATGCCAACCATCTAACAGATGTCAAGCAAGTATTACTGAGACTTCGAGAACACAAATAAAAGCTAAAAGAACAGCATCCAAAAATATAAAGGACCCAAAGGGAGGAGCACAAAGAAGAATATATGGTACAACTGAGTGAGATGAAGAAAGTAATCAAGACGGCAAAAAGTCAAGCGGAAGAAAGGATTGCCAAAGAGATAAAGAGAGGTGACAAAACATTTTTCAGATACATCAGAGAAAGGAGAAAAATTCAAAATGGTATAGTGAAATTGAAAGGTGAAAAGGATCAATGTGTAGAGAGAGACGAAGAAATGTTAGAAATATAAATGAATACTTCAGTTCGGTGTTCACTAAAGAGGACCCAGGAGAAGGACTGTCACTAGATAGCAAGAAACTGGAGGGGATTGGAGTAGATGTAACTCCGTTTACAGTGGAGAATGTGTGGGAAGAGCTGGGGAAACTGAAAGTGGACAAAGCTATGGGGCCCGATGAGATTCATCCCAGGATACTGGGAGCTCAGAGATGTGCTGGCGGGATCGCTGTGTGATCTGTTCAATAGATCCCCCCTAGAAACAGGAGTGGTGCCAAGTGATTGGAGAAGAGCAGTGTGGTCCTGCTTCACAAGAGTGGGAGCAGAGGAGGCTGGTAACTATAGGCCGGTTAGCCTCACCTCGGTGGTGGGAAAAGTAATAGAGACGCTGCTGAAAGAGAGAATAGTGAACTATCTACAGTCGGGAGAATTACTGGCCCAGAGGCAGCATGGATTCACCAGGGGAAGATTCTGTCAGACAAATCTGATTGACTTTTTTGACTGAGTGACTTGGGAGTTGGATCAAAGAAGAGGGCTCGACGTCATCTACTTGGATTTCAGCAAGGCTTTTGATATGGTCCCGCACAGGAGGCTGGTAAATAAAATGAGAAGCTTAGGAGTGAGTGCCGAGGTGGTGGCCTGGATTGCAAACTGGTTGACAGACAGAAGACAATGTGATGATAAATGGAACTTACTCTGAAGAGAGAGCAGTGTTAAGCGGAGTGCCGCAAGGATCAGTGTTGGGACCGGTCCTGTTCAATATCTATGTGAGCGACATAGCGGATGGGATAGAAGGTAAGGTTTGTCTGTTTGCGGATGACACTAAGATCTACAACAGAGTGGACACACCGGAAGGAGTGGAGAGAATGAGAAGGGATTTAAAGAAGCTGGAAGAGTGGTCGAAGATATGGCAGCTGAGATTCAATGCCAAGAAGTGCAGAGTCATGCATATGGGGTGTGTAAATCCGGAAGAACTGTATTCGATGGGGGGTGAAGGGCTGATGTGCTCGGTGTAGGAGAGAGACCTTGGGGTGATAGTGTCTAACGATCTGAAGTCGGCGAAACAATGTGACAAGGCAATAGCTAAAGCCAGAAGAATGCTGGGCTGTATAGAGAGAGGAATATCGAGTAAGAAAAGGGAAGTGATGATCCCCTTGTATAGGTCCTTGGTGAGGCCTCACCTGGAGTACTGCGCTCAGTTCTGGAGACCGTATCTCCGAAGAGACATAGACAGGATGGAGGCGGTCCAGAGAAGGGCGACCAAAAGGTGAAGGATCTTAATTGAATGACTTATGAGGAGAGATTGAAGAATCTAAATATGTACACCCTGGAGGAAAGGAGGAGCAGAGGTGATATGATACAGACTTTCAGATACTTGAAAGGTTTAATGATCCAAAGATAACAACAAACCTTTTCCGTTGGAAAAAAATCAGCAGAACCAGGGATCACGATTTAAAACTCCAGGAGGAAGACTCAGAACAAATGTCAGGAAGTATTTCTTCACGGAGAGGGTGGTGGATGCCTGGAATGACCTTCCGGAGGAAGTGGTGAAGACCAAAACTGTAAAGGACTTCAAAGGGGTGTGGGATAAACTCTGTGGATCCATAACGTCTAGAGGATATGAACGAAGAGTGGGTGGCTCACGGGAACGATGGCTACTACCTGGTGATAATACCCTTATTCAATAAACATACACACGGTTAATGCGACTCCAACATTACTCTAAGCTTCAGCGGCAATGAGGAAATGTGGAAAAAAGGATTTGTGTTCACAAAAAAGCAGGGAGTAGCTTGCATGTTATGGCGGTTGCTACCCCCAAACCAAATAAGCTAATACTTCACTTTCAATGCATGATACTTCATTTTCAATGCATATCCAGCATAGCTCTCTGCTTCAACGGCAGGGGAGAAAGTCGGACACTTCACACATATCCAGCATAGCTCTCTGCTTCAACGGCAGGGGAGGAAGTTTGACACTTCACGCATATTCAGCATGGCTCTCTGCTTCAACGGCAGGAGGGAATTAAGAAAGGTGGATCTATATTCAGGCAACAATCAACAAGGACTGAAGTACATAGTCTGGATAAACAGATAAGCATGGGTGTAGCTTGCTTATTGCGGTGGTTAATACCCCTAACTAATTAAGCTATTTCATATAGATGCAGTTCCAACACTGCTCTCTACATTAATGGCGGGGGTGGAAGGGAAATAGAATAAAAAAGGTTACTAAGAGCAAAGAGAAACATAAGTATGTGAGAGAAAAAAAAAGTGCAAAAGTTTGCTGGCAGACTGGATGGGCCGTTTGGTCTTCTTCTGCCGTCATTTCTATGTTTCTAACACCACCTCTACGCCAAGCTGTCAAAGTGCGAATTACATAAAGATTCAGTGCCTTTCCTTGGCTATATCATATCAAAACAGGCTTCCGGATGGATCCCCAAAAATTAGAGAGTATCAAGAATTGGTCTCAATCTACCAGTTTGAAGGCCCTGAGATGATTTTTGGGATTCACAAATTACTGTAGAAGCTTTATAAAGAACTACTCTTCTTAACTGTGCCCTTAACTGCTATGACAAGGAAAGGGGCCAACGCTTCTAAATGGTCCTGCGGAGACCATTTCCGCATTCGAGGATTTAAAGACTGCCTTTTCCACTGAGCCATGTCTACGTCACCCTGACCCCAATAACCCTTCATTGTGGAGGTTGACGCTTCAGATATTGGAATAGGGGCCGTGTTAACCAATCCGGAGATTCTAAGGCCTTACAATCCCTGCTCTTTCTTCTCGTGACGCTTTTCTCCTGCAGAGAACTATGGGATTAGAGATAAAGAGCTCCTGGCTATTAAACTGGCATTCGACGAATGGCGGCCTTGGCTCGAAGGTGCCCAACATCAAATTACCATATTCACGGACCACAAGAATCTAGAGTATCTCCGTCATGCGCAACATCTTAACCACAGACAAGCCAGATGGTCCTTGTTTTTTAATCGCTTTGACTTTGTGCTCAAATATCGCCCCGGAGACAAGAATACCAGAGCTGATGCCCTGTCCGCTCTTTCCTCTCCGAGGATGTTCCTGAAGAATCTCAGCACATCATCGACCCGAAGAAGTCATCTTGGCGGCTACCCATTCTATGCCTGCCGGTTAAACAATTGTGCCAAAGCACCTCAAAAAGAAACTTTTTGTGGGGATTATTAGCTTTGCTCCTAAAGAACGTGTCAGGGGTTAATTCTAACTCGCCTTCTCTCGGATCTACGCTGAATGCAGCAGAAAATGTCATGTTCCAACCGCAGTCTGTAAATAACCCCCTCTCCCCCCATCTGCCACTAGCTAACAGGAAGTCAGCCTGCACGTAATACATATCTAGTGCAAGCTTTTAGCTGCCCCCGAAACAGCTCATGGCCTACTTGCTCTTATGTGGTTTTCACACCTAGATAGTTCAGCACAACTGCCTCACGACCAGCTGGTAACCTCTCCCCTGCCTGCATGAAGACGCTTCACCATGAATACCGACTGATGTGTCTTCATTGCTGCTACACCTTAACTGCTGCTACATCTGGGTGACCCCGACATGATCCGAGACGTGATCCAAGATGTGATCCGAGACGTGACAAGCTCCCTAGTCATCCGGCTGGATAAAAAGCCTAGGTGCGCACCATATCAGTAGACTTGCTCCTCTAACTGTAAGTAATTTTTAAGTTTTTTTTCTTCTTTTCTCAGTGAGTCTACTCCCCACACTTGTGAGTATGGGAGGGGAACTTTCAGTTCAGCAGATCCTTCATGCTAAAGAACTGAAAAAAATAGTAAGGAATCATTATTTCGTCACCAAAGGGGAAATAGTACAGGTTAAATTGGGAGACGTAGAAACATTGATAGGACAAATAACTTCCCGTTGTCCCTGGTATCCGGAGTCTGGAACTCTGGATGTTGGGGATTGGATTAACATAGGCAACAGTCTTCATACGTCCCCATGCGCCCCCATAAGGCAATTGTTACTCTGGCAAAAGTGCACAGAGTCTCTAGAACACATAGGGACCAAAAATCTCAAAAACACCATCTTCAGTTCATGGGTCCTTAGAAACAGACAATAAAAAAACAGACAGGCCGCCCATCAGTATGCCTGCTCCATTCACCCTTCCCCCACCATATTTGCAAACTACCTCAGAGACAGCAACTTCGCTGTATCCTCAGCTTCCCATGCCAGAACCCGTGACACAGCCCTGTCACACTTCCCAACCTTATCCAGAAAAACAGCCCTTAAGCACAAGTGAACCACAACCTGGCCCGTGTAGTGCAATTCGCATGGGTTTTCACCAGGGACAACAAAAAGGAAACCGTACAGGAGAAGAACTATTAGAAGGACTTCAAGCCTTTCCCATCACAGAAAGGATCAATGATATGGGCGGGAGAGAAATGAATTGGTCCGCCCTTCCATATAGTATTCTCAGAGAACTCCGCACAAGCATCAAAGAGACAGGGTTCCACTCCTCTTACTCCCGAGGGCTGCTAGAGGCAATGTCTAATGGCTATAAACTAGTTCCCCAAGACTGGAAAGACCTGTCCCACATGCTCCTCACCCCAGCTCAGTATGTAGTATGGGAATCTGAATACCAAAGAGAAGCATTGATAGCAGGAACCACTTCAGGTGGTGCCTACTTACCAGAACAGTTATTTGGGTCAGGTCAATTTGCCACCATGGAACAACAAGCAATTGGCATACCAGCGGTCGCCTATCCAGCGCTCGTCCACTGTGTAAATAAAGCCTTCAAAAAGGTCCCCGAGTCTGGAAAGGTCACAAAGTCATTTATAATGACCCGAAAAACAGCGACAGAGCCCTACACACAATTTGTTGATCGCTTACAGGAAGCCATTAGGCGACAGGTAGATAATCCAGAAGCGAGCGTAGAGCTCTTATTAAAGTTAGCTTTTGAAAATGCAAATGCCGACTGCCGTAAAGTTTTGCAGCCCATAGTTGGCAGACCTGATTACAACTTAGCAGACATGCTCAAGGCTTGTGCAGATGTGGGTACCCACGCCTTTCAAATGGACGCCCTCGCTGTTGCCCTACAGAAGGGTGAATTTCATAAACCCAAAGGCACCTGTTTTAACTGTAAGAAACCTTGGCCATTTAAACAACATTGTTGAGCCCCAGGTGGCGGGGCGCATAAGGGAACCGATTCTGATTGGGGCTCTAGGTCACGACCAAAAACGGTTTGCCCCAAATGTAAAAAAGGGTTCCATTGGGCAAATCAATGCCGAACTGCTGGTCAGGGAAACTAGATCCCGGGCCAGCGACAAACCCCAGCCCAATTGTCGCAACCCCTAAGACCCAGACTCAGTCAGCCACAGCAGAGATCATTGGCAGCGCCGGCATAGATCTTATTAACCAAGACACAAAATTCGTAGCATTCCCAGGGCAGGTCACGCTGATGCCCTCCCAACTTACAGGCCCTCTGCCCGAGCACACTGTCGGGTTGATTCTACCTCGGTCCTCTGCAAGCAAGGCAGGGATCCATGTCGTTCCAGGGGTTGTAGATTTTGATTATGAGGGTACTATTATGATCCAAATCGAAACCAAATCCTCCCTCACACTGCACAAAGGGGAATCCTGGGCGCAATTAGTTATGGTTCCCTGTGTCTTGCCCGTAGGAGGACAGCAGACTGCCAGAGGTTCCAGCGGCTTCGGATCCATCCGAGCCCAGGCACTGCCATCCTAGTATTTTAGCAGTGACTCAGGCAATCAGAAAAGAGAAACCGAGCTTTATTGTGCGTTGAGTGAAAAAAGAATTTTCTCCGATTAGTCTTAAATGTACTACTTGCTAACTTCATGGAATGCCCCCTAGTCCTTCTAATATTGGAACGTGTAAATAACTGATTCACATCTACTCGTTCAAGACCTCTCATGATCTAAAGACCTCTATCATATCCCCCCTCAGCCATCTCTTCTCCAAGCTGAACAGCCCTAACCTCTTCAGCCTTTCCTCATAGGGGATTTGTTCTAGCCCCTTTATCATTTTGGTTGCCCTTCTCTGCACCTTCTCCATCGCAACTATATATTTTTTGAGATGTGGTGACCAGAATTGTACACAGAATTCAAAGTGCGATCTCACCATGAAGCGATATGGAGGCATTGTGACATTTTCCATTTTATTAACCATTTGCTTCCTAATAATTCCTAACATTCAGGCCGATTCAGTAAAGTCCGCAGGAGAGTGGAGCGTTGCTCCTTGGCTCGTGGTTGTAGGCGGCGGTCGATGCGGGCAGCCATCTCGATCAAGGCGTTGAGGTCCTCCGGCAGATCTCGAGCAGCAATTTCATCCTTTATGCGTCCGGAGAGGCCTTCCAGGAAAATGGCCTTAAGAATATCATCTTGCCAACCTACTCCCTGGGCTAAAGTCCGAAACTCCATTGCATAATCTGCCAAGGAGTGAGCCCCCTGACGAAGTTGCCGCAGGTCAGACGTAGCTGTGGCTACTTGGGCGGGCTCATCAAAGGCCTGGCGAAAGTTCGTGATGAACAGTTGTAAGTTCGTTAATGAGGAATCATTGTTTTCCCAGAGGGGAGAAGCCCAAATTAAGGCTTTCCCATCAAGCAGGGACAGGATATATGCCACTTTCACCGCATCCGAGGGGAACTGCCAGGGCAACAAGGAGAACCGTACAAACCATTGGTTCAAGAAGCCGCGCAGGCCCTTAAATCACCAGCATAACGAGAGGGTGCCGGTAGCTGAGTCACAGAGGAGCTGTGACCCTCGGGGGCCCCGCCAGCGGAAGGCAAGGACTCCAGGCGCGAGGATAGCCGTTCCACTGTGGCTGCCAAAGTATCCATGCAGCTCTGGTGTTGTAGCATCCTCCGAGCCATCCCGGGCAGATCCGAGGGAGCGGGTGCATCCGCCGAGTCCATGGCCTTGTAATCTGTTATGGGAGTCTCTGTTTAGTGGACCCTTGGGCCGACCTGCTGGAGACTGGGAAAGGTGGTCAATGTCCTCTAGTGAATAGCAGGCCGGGAGGCAGATCTTCAGGCAGGACGTAGTGCTCTTCACCCTGGAAGCTGGTACTCCCCGGGAGGAGCCCTAGGAGCCCAACCGCTGGACTAGGTGGCTTCACTCTTGGAAGCCGGAGCACCCCCCGGGAGGAGCCTGTAGGGACCCGGCCGCTGGGACTTAGGTGGGTTGTGGATCAGGAGAGGTAACTGGAACCCAGACTAAGTAGCAATACTGTAACTGGGTTCGGTTCTGGAACCAGACAGGAACTGTAGCGAGACTCGGGTACTGGAACCAGGCAGGAACTGTAGCAGGCAGGCAGGAACCAGCAGGTACTGTAGCAGCAGGCAGGCAAGAACCAAGCAGGTACTGTAGCAAGCAGGGCAGGAACCAAGCAGGTACTGTAGCAGGAACGGAGCGACGAAGCAAAGTGAGTCACTCCAGGGGCACAGCGCAACAGGAAACCGGGAGGCTAACCCGTTGCAAGGCAAAGACTGGATGGCCGCGGCCGGCTTATCAAGGCCGCGTCGTCTGACATCAGGAGTTGGGCGGAGTCACCACTGGCGGGAAACGGCTTAGAAAAGCACCCAAGTGGCGCGCGCGTGCGCCTAGGAGCTGGGCGTCCACGGGAGGGCTCGCAGCGGCGCAGCCCCAGCGGGGATGCCGCCAACCAGGCCTCTGGAAGTGGGAGCAGGTCCGGGAACCTGGAGGTAAGGGCCTGGCCGCGGTGCTCGCGGCCAGAACCGCAACACAGCCGATGCTCAATTTTGCCAGCATCGGTTCTTGAGCCCGCTGACAGCCACGGGCTCGGAAACCGGATGCCGGCAAAATTGAGCATCTGGTTTTCAGCCCGACAGCCGCCGGCCCATTTAAATTTTTTTTTCTTTTTTTCTTTTTACTTTTTTTACCCTTCGGGACCTCCGACTTAATATCGCCATGATATTAAGTCGGAGGGCGCACAGAAAAGCAGTTTTACTGCTTTTCTGTGCACTTTCCCGGTGCCGGCAGAAACTAGTGTCTACCTTTGGGTAGGCGCTAATTTCTGAAAGTAAAATGTGCGACTTGGCTGCACATTTTACTTACTGAATCGTGCGGGCATACCTAATAGGGCCATCAACATGCATTTGCATATTGAGGGTGCTATTAGGTGCCGCGGGTTGGACGCGCGTTTTCCACCCCTTACTGAACAAGGGGTAAGGGAAAACGCATGTCCAAGAGCAGGTTAACAGTGCGCTCCAACGGCTTACTGTATCAGCCTGATTCTGTATCAGCCTGATTCTGTTTGCTTTTTTTACTTTTGCAGCACACTGAGCCGACGATTTCAAAGTATTATCCATTATGATGCCTAGATCTTTTACCTGGGTGGTAGTTCCTAATATGGAACCTAACCGTGTAACTACAGCAAGGGTTATTTTTCCCTATATGCAACACCTTGCACTTGTCCACATTAAATTTCATCTGTCATTTGGATACCCAATCTTCCAGTCTTGCAAGGTCTCCTGTAATGTATCACAATCCGCTTGTGATTTAACTACTCTGAATAATTTTGTATCATCCGCAAATTTGATAACCTCACTCGTCGTATTCCTTTCCAGATCATTTATATATATACTAGCCGTTAAGCCCGTAACAATGGGCTACATTTAAAAAAAAATTTTCGGTCCATTTCCTTCCCACTTCCTCCCCCCTCTAGTCTCCCCCTCCCCCCCCTCCCCCTCTCCTCCCCCCCCTCCCTCTCTCCTCCCTCCCTCTACTTCCCTCTCCTCCCTCCCTCCCCCCACTCTCATCCTCCCTCCCCCCTCACACTCTCCTCCCTCCCCCTCCCTCCCCCCTCACTCTCTCCTCCCTCCTCCCTCCACCTCACTCTCTCCTCCCTCCCCCCTCCCCTCACTCTCTCTCCTCCCTCCCTCCCCCACCTCACTCTCTCCTCCCTCCCCCTCCCCCCTCACTCTCTCCTCTCTCCTCCCTCCCACCTCACTCTCTCCTCCCTCCCCCCTCACTCTCTCTGCCCTCCCCCTCCCACCTCCCTCTGTCCTCCCTCCCCCTCCCCCACTCCCTCCTCCCTCCTCTCTCTCCTCCCTCCCCCCACTCTCTCCTCCCTCCCCCACCTCACTCTCACTTCCCTCCCTCTCCTCCCTCCCCCACCTCCCTCTCACCTCCCCCCCCCCCCCTCCCTCTCACCTCCCCTCCCTCCATCTCATTCTCACCTCCCCCCTCCTCCCTCCCCCCACCTCATGCCCCTCCCCCACTCTCTCCTCCCTCCTCTCAGCTCACTCTCTCCTTCCTCCCCTCACTCACTCCCCCTCTCTCACTCCCCTCCCCTTTCAGCTCATCCACACCCGGCAGACAGGGGGTGTCCCTCCCTCGTGCGCGCCGCCGCCACTACTGCTCCTCCCTCCCTCGCGCGCGTCGCCACTGCTCCTCCCACTCCTGCTTGTTGTCGTCGTCGCCGCCGCCACGGCTACTGCTCCTTCCGCTCCTGCTCGTCGCCGCCACTCCTGCTCGTTGCTGCTGCCGCCACCGCTCTTCCTCCTAAGGAGCAGGCGCCATTTTTTTTTCAGGCATGCTCCGCTCTGGCCGACGTGCTGCCCGCGCATGCGCAGTAGAGTTGCTCTCTACTGCGCATTTGCAGCACGTCGGTCAGGGCTCCCTTATCTAGTAGATTGAAAAGCACCGGTCCAAGTACAGATCCCTGCGGCATTCCACTGTTTACCCTTTTCCACTGAGAAAATTGACCATTTAATCCTACTCTCTGTTTCCTGTCTTTTAACCAGTTTGTAATCCACGTAAGGACATAGCCTCCTATCCCATGACTTTTTAGTTTTCTTAGAAGCCTCTCATGAGGGACTTTGTTAAACGCCTTCTGAAAATCCAAATACACTACATCTACCAGTTCACCTTTATCCACATGTTTATTAACCCCTTCAAAAAAATGAAGCAGATTTAAGCAAGACTTCCCTTGGGTAAATCCATGTTGACTGTGTTCCATTAAACCATGTCTTTCTATATGCTCTACGATTTTGATCTTGAGAATAGTTTCCACTATTTTTCCCGGCACTGAAGTCAGGCTTACTGATCTATAGTTACCCGGGTTGCCCCTGGAGCTTTGGGGTTACGTTGGCCACCCTCCAGTCTTCAGGTACAATGGATGATTTTAATGATTGGTTACAAATTTTAACTAATAGATCAGAAATTTCATTTTGAGTTCCTTCACCACCCTAGGATGCATACCATCCGGTCCAGGTGATTTGCTACTCTTTAGTTTGTCAATCTGGCCTACTACATCTTCCAGGTTCACAGTGATTTCGTTCAGTTCGTCTGACTCATCACCCTTGAAAACCATCTCCGGAACTGGTATCTCCCCAACATCCTCATTAGTAAACATGGAAGCAAAGAATTAATTTAGTCTTTCTGCAATAGCCTTTTCTTCCCTAAGAGCCCCTTTAACCCCTCGGTCTTCTAATGGTCCAACCGACTCCCTCACAGGTTTCTTGCTTCGGATATATATATATATTTTTTTTTTGTATAAACAATTTTTATTGAACAAACAGAATAAACAACCACACCGCCAGGGGGGGGTTTACACTGCGCCTCCCCTGGCATCAATTCCATACAATATAATGAGATGTTCAAATAATAGCCACTTTTCTCCCCCCATTCCCCTACCCTCCACCCGCTGAATATGTAGGGTATGACCAAAATGAGTCCAGATAGGTCTATTACATCCCACTATCCCCTTGTCAGCTATAATGTTTCACCCTCCCATTACCACCCAGCCCTCCCTTCCCCCCACCCATCCCGCCCTACCTCCCCAGTATACTAAAATAATAAGTAAAAAATGTCACAAGTGGATGATTCTGTAGTTCCCCAACGCCTCAATGGTTAAGAATTAGGCTCCTCGCCCGATGTGGTAAAGCCTGTATGTAGTCATGCCAAATCTGAAGAAACTTCCCACGCTGCTGCGGACATCCAGCTGACGCCATATGATCCATCTGCATCATGCGATGTAAATGAATCCTCCATGTCCAAAAAGAAGGTCCCTCTACCTCTTTCCAGGCAAGTAAGATACTCTTTTTCCCCACTGCAAATGCTTTTCGCAGAAACCAGCGAGTCCCAAATCCCCGGATTAAAGGTCGAGGAATACAATCAAAAAGAATCAGATAGGGAGAAAGAGACAGGTTGATACCCAACAATGTACTCAGATAGCCCACAATTCGTCCCCAAAAACGTTGAATCACCGGGCAAGCCCAAAAAACATGTGTGAAATTGCCCGGCATACAGCGGCATCTAGAACAGTTAGCATCAGGTACCAACCCGGCATAATGTGCAACCTGTGGGGTAATATAAGCTCTGTATAACAACTTCACCTGCATTTCTCGATAGTACATATTAGTCGTAGTTCGGGTGATCGTGCGCATGCTGGACCGGAAGACCCCAATGGGCACTTGAAAGACCCCGTCCCGATTCCATCTACTCACTGCTGTGGAAAACACATCTTTGTTTAAACCCTGGAGAAGACTCTGATAATAGCGAGACAGGGAAGGCACATGAGGACTACTCAACTGAAAGAAAGTCTCGAGAGTTTGAAGTTGCGAGAGGGATTTAGATATGTCTGGTAATGCTCTCCAATAATGGCTAATCTGTAGATACCCAAATAAATGAGTTCCTAATAGCCCATAAAGTGATTTAAGGTCAGTAAAGGAAAAAGGCGTCCCAGAAGCATCGAGCAAGTGTCCCATTAACGTAATCCCTTTTCCTGCCCAATGGCGAAATATCGAATTCTGGGTGCCCGGAGTAAAATCTGGGTTTCCCCATATAGGGACCAAATAGGCACAACAGGCGGAGATACCCAGCTGTTTGGTCATCACCTGCCAAGCGAACCGTAATGGCGCTACAAGTGGGTCTTGTCGGACCGATAGAGCCAACTCCCGTTTAGGACACATGAGAACAAAATGAGGATCTAATGGGTCAAGTAATGTCTGATCAGCCAACAAAACTACCGAGGTAGAGGTCCCCAAAATCCAGTCTCGGACAATGCGCAAACTCGCCGCTACCGAATATCGATACAAATCAGGGACTCCCATCCCCCCAGATCCCCACTTGGATTTCAACCAGCGCAACGAAATGCATGCTTTTTTCCCCTTCCAAAGGAAGGTTCGCAGCAGAGTATCAAAACTCCCCAAATCTTTCCGCTTAATCAGGAAGGGAAAATTCTGTAATACGTATAACCATTTTGGCAAAATGATCAATTTGAACAAATTAATACGCCCACCTAAAGAAAGTGGGAGACCCCCCCACAAGGCCAATCTATCGCGCGTCATACCAAGCAATTTTGGGATGTTTAAGGAATATATCGTGGTCGGGTCTGTGGATATATAGATACCCAAATATTTAAAGGAACTCCCAGCCGCCTTTAAGGGGAAAGTCCCCTGCCAAGTCTCAATTAAGGTGGGCGGGTACCCCAAAGCCTCGGATTTATCCCAATTTATACGTAAGCCAGAGAATGTTCCATAGTCTCCAAATAAAGCCAGAAGAGTTGGCAGGGAGCGTTCCGGAGAGGTGAGGAAGACCAGGATATCATCTGCAAAAGCAGAATATTTGTAGATCTCTTTTGTCTTTTGGGTGTAAAACTGTATTCCCCGGATGGTTGAGGTGGCCTGCATCGCCAACAATAGGGGTTCTAAGGTGAGCAGAAATAAAAGAGGGGATAACGGACACCCTTGTCTGGTACCTCTATGTATAGAGAATGAAGCAGATAGCATGCCATTCACAGAAATCCGAGCTTGAGGGGCACTATAAAGTAATTGAATGGCTTGTAAAAAAAACCCCTCGAACCCCATTTCCCTAAGAACTTGAAATAAAAACCCCCACTCCACCCTGTCAAAGGCTTTGTCAGCGTCCAGGCTTGCCATCAAAAAGGGAAAACCGGATCGTCAACATAAGGTCATTGCCGCTGTTATCCAGCGAATATTGGTCAGGGCATACCTTTGTTTAACAAATCCCACTTGACCCGGTTTGACCAGGTTAGGTAGCAGAGCTCCCAAGCGGTCGGCTAATATAGTGGCGAGCAATTTATTATCTACATTTAACAGAGAGATGGGCTGATAAGCCGTGGGCTCCAAGGAATCCTTTCCAGGTTTGGGGATGAGAGTCACGTGGGCCATATTACCATAGGGTGGGAACGAGCCCCGTTCCACTAGCTTCGAGAACACCTCTGGAAGGAAATTAGTGAGAGGTTGTACCAGACATTTGTAAAATTCGGAGCTAAAGCCATCTGGTCCTGGAGCTTTAAGTTTTTTAGCGTTTCGTATGGCTTTTCGCACTTCCTCCTGAGTGATAGGCTCATTGAGCCATCGTTGTTGCGCCACGGTAATCGAAGGAAGTGCTATCCGGGCGGAAAAATCCTCCCATCGATCCTGATTCCAAGTACCCGCTTGATAAAAAGTGGCAAAATAATCCTTAAAAGTTGCTAGGATATCGGGAGTACTATTAACTACCCGACCTGTCCCAGATTTCAGAGCCGAAATATGGCGTGACCCCCCCACCGACTTCACCAGAGAAGCTAACAATTTCCCAGTCCGATTCCCATATTGGTAAAGTTTAAAGCGATAGTGCTGGACGCTTTTTTTTGCCCTTTGATGTAACAATGAGTTTATCTCAGCCTGTAAGGAGACATATAAAGTAGCAGAGGGAGTAGCTATTAAAGCTTTCTTTGCCTTTTGAAGCTGAGCGCTAAGCTGTAAAAGTCTACTGTCAACCGACTTCCTCCAATGTGCTACGTAGGAAATGATGTCGCCCCTCAGGACCGTTTTAGCTGTATTCCAAAACAAAACAGGGTCTCCCAGATGCTGTGCATTATTGGTTGCAAAGTCCTCCCACCGTCCCTTAAGATACTCCTGAAAAGCCGTGTCCTCAGCTAAAAAGTATGGGTACCTCCACTGTCGCTCCCTCCGTTCAAGGGGGTTCGCCTGTAACTCCAGCCATATCGGGGCGTGATCGGATATTAAAACATCCCCGATCCCCGCTGACAGAACCTGAGAGAAGTAGGAAGCACTCACAAAAAAATAATCTATGCGAGATTGGGTCGCATGAGCCCGTGCGACATGTGAAAACTCTTTATCAAAAGGATGAAGCATTCTCCACGAGTCAATCAAATGAAGAGTGTTTTCCAGCGCCAGGAGATCTTTGCTAGGGGCCCCAGTATGAGGTATAGAGGAGATCCTATCCCATGCCGGGTCTTTCAAGGCATTAAAATCCCCTCCCACCACCAGATGCCGACCTACATAGGGGAGAAGCACCTGACGTAAATTTGCGTAAAAACTCGCCTGCTGGGAGTTGGGAGCGTAAACGCAGCAAAATACCAAGGGGGCGTGATAAAATTCCGCCTCCAATACCAGATATCTCCCATTGGGGTCCTTTAACACGTTAAACACTCGAAAGGGAATATTCTTCCGTACCAACAGCGCCACCCCCCCAGATCTGGAGGTTGTCGATGCAAAATACACCTCACCCACCCAGCCTTGCCTTAATTTGACATGTTCTTCGTCTGTTAGATGAGTTTCTTGGAGCATGACTATATCTGCGGAATGTCGCCTCATGGCTTGTAATATCTTATATCTTTTGACAGGGGAATTTATGCCACATACATTCCAAGACACTATTTTAGGCCCTGAATTAACCATTCTCTAAAAGAAAAAATCGAGGAAGCACAGTATGTTCTTGTTGTGTATAGGGAGCTGGCCATCCCAGCAGGACCAGGTCCCCCTCCGAATCGATCCACCCACTCGTGAATACAAAAATTAGCAATCCCCTTTCCCCATCCCCTAATACCACCAAGACATCATACTCCCTAAAGCCCCCAGCTCCCACCCAGCCCCCCCCAGCCCTACACCCCTCCCCTTCCCTCCCAGCACAGCCATTCCCCCCCGCCATAGCTATGCGTACAATAAACCCCCCCATTGGATCACGTTTGACTTTAAACTCCCAACACCCCCTCCCCCATCCACCTCTGTCCCTCGCCCCTCGTCCTCGGAAGCTGCTATATCTAGATGGATGCCCCCCAACAAATCTAAACAGAGGATTTGCAAGTAAGGATGAGAACGCCATACAATGAGGGAAAATAGAGAAAACGAAAAGAAGTATTCCAACTTAGCATTCTCTTCCAAAGGTTACAAGAAAAAGGTCAAACCCAGGTTTGGTAGGAAAACTGTATTTAAACAAGGTAATGCAACTGAAACCCCATAAGGGGTCCACTCCCTCTCAGCCAGCAAGCAAGCATGCAGCGAATGTTTAGCTCACAAAGGCCCACGGAAACGTCTTCTGTGACCAACAGCTCCAGGGAGGAACACAGCAGTTGTTAGGCCTTGATTTGGTGTGTTATCGGGTGCCCAGCTGCAGTGCCACCCTAGGATCCCTTGTAGATTATCTGCCACAGGAGCATAGAAATCGACCAGGACACCTATCTGCTCCCACTCAGTACAATTTAGAATGTCTGCTAACCAGAGAGGGAGCGTAGGAACAGCCATCCGTTAGGAATTGGGCCCGATACTGGAAGCAAAAGGAGCCCCCGCAGTAGTATATGTAATCGCTCTGCATTGTTCGTTGTGGTGACATTGTCATTTAAGCTTGCCAAGTCTTCAGTTATGATGCTGCATCGCCAAATCATGCATGAGGCGGATAACCATCTATTAAAAACCTATTGACCAACAATAAACCTAGAAGAGACTTGTGCCTCTCAACAAAAGCGTAAGCCTACAGGCAACGAAGGTCAGAACTGCACAAAAAAAACTGGCCCCCGACAGCCGCTCCAAACAGTAGGGTTTTTTTTTTTTTTTTTTTTCCTTTGCCTGCACTTTTAATCATTGATCCGGCAGTCCCAGGGCGATCAAGCCACCCAGAAGCAGGAAACAGAAAGCAACTTAGTTCTCCGGCAGTTGTACCGTGCCGCTAGAGCAAACCGCCGTTACTCATAAGCCTGCAAATGTAGACCAGACCCACGCCACAAATTAATCAGGGAGGGGGGGAAGAGCTGCTCGATTCCCGCTGTAGCCCTGCTATGTAGTTTCGCAACTCCCCCACTTCTGTGAACCAGCGAGGCCCAGTCGGAGCCGCCACTCTCACCTTTGCCGGGTATACAATGACCGCCCGCTGGCCCAGATTGTGAAGCTGCGTGCACAAAGGTGCCATAGCTCGGCGCCGTGTGGACAGAGCTACCGAGAAGTCTTGAAATACCAAAATCTTCTGGCCTTCGAAGCACAGGGCCGTCCCCTTCCGCAGCGTTTGTAGTATTTCCATCTTGTGCACGTAGTTCAAAATCTTCGCGATGACGACGCGGGGTTTATCTGTTGGCGCTTTTTTGTTGCCGAGACGGTGCGCTCGCTCGATCCGAAGAGGCCCACCCGTTTGACTGAGAGTTAACTCGGTTGAAAGCCAGCGTTCCAGGAAACGGGGCAAATCGTTGTCTACCACAGATTCTGATAGGCCCACAAATCGCAAATTCGACCTACGGGACCTATTTTCCAGGTCCTCCAGGCGCTCCGTGTGGAGGGCCAGCTCCGTCTTCATCTTGTCCACATCGGACCGCGTGTCACGGAGGCCATCTTCCGCGTCCGATATCCTCTGCTCCGCCTCGCTAAATCGCTTCTCATAACCCGCCATGGAAGAGGTAAGATCTTCCATTTGGGTAGACAACTTTTGGAATTCCGGTTGTAAAGCCGCGACCACCGCCGCCTGCACCTCGGCCCAATTTGCCGGCACCTGGGATTCCAGAGCCCCGCCATCAGCCTCCATGTTGCTGTCAGGGGGTCTCTGTCGATCTTTAGGATTTTCTTTCTCCTTTTTTGCGAATCTGGTCGACATTTTTATCACTTTCGATTCCGAACTGTAAGCGCTACTCACACGTCGCAAAAGGGGGAAATTTGAGCCCGATTTTGAATGTGGATGGGGTTGGAAGCGTTTCCTAGGAGCTCCCGAGGAAAAGCTACATCCGCCTTCCCTCAAGGCGTCACGTGATCCTCTCGGATATATTTTAAAAAGTTTTTATTATGAGTTTTTTGCCTCTATGGCCAACTTCATTTCAAATTCTCCACCAGCTCCAGCCTCCCCAGCTGTGTCAAAGAGACCATGTAGATGGGTCACAGCCATCTGGCCAGTAGGGGGCACCACATATCCCAATGCCCACTGAAAGTGGGAAACTCCAATGCTTAGGGTCCGGTGGGGAAGTGACCCTAGGCCTTTCCATTCCAGTTCCTCAATTACTATTGCCTATCACTATAGATTTGGACTCCCTCAGCTTTCCCACTCAAGCATTTGTGGACTCAGGTTCTGGTGGGAACTTCATTATGAAAGAACTCATGGACCACTCCTTATTCCCATCATCCAAACGGACTCCCCATTAATAATTTCCTCGATCCATGGAGACCCTCTCCTCAGCCAGCTCACCTTAATTACCACACCAGTTCCTCCATCAGGAAAGAATCACCTTCCATGTGATCCCCAGGGCCATTCACCCCATCATGCTGGGCTTACCCTGGCTGCAAGAAAACCAGCCACAATTCGATTGGGCTACCTAACAACTCTCCAGGTGGAGCCATGAATGCATGAACTCCTGCCTAGAGCTGGTAAAACCTCCTCACTGCCTAACCTGGGCAACCACCCTCCCGGGGCTTCCTCTGCACTAGGCAGATTTCAAGGATGTTTTTTTCTAAACAATAAGCTGAGACACTACCACCTCACCAGTCACCTTTCTTTCTTTGCACCTCCTCTCGCTATGGATGGACGCCTGGCTGCCGCGGCGTCTGCCTGCCGTCCTCTCCGGCGTCCCCGGACCGGCTTGGGCGCTGCCTCCTGCCATGCTCCGCTGGTACCTTAGGGCGCGCGCGCTGCACGGCCCTCACTCTTATTTCCTACTTGGTGCGAACCTCAGGGGCATCCCCCTGTGATGATGTCACGCTGCCCGGATATTTAAAGCCTACAGTGTTTGCTAGCCTTTGAGTTAGCAAGGGAGAATCTTACGGATGGGATTCACTCTCCGTACCCAGCTACTCTGCCTCTCCAATTTCCATTGGATTCTTAACGCTAACGGGGTACCCGCTTCTCAGGGGCCTCACTTGCTTTTCAGGTCGCTATCAGGAGATCGGTACTTGCTCCTCGAGGGCCCATGTTCCCTGACTCGCTGCCTGCTCCTACCTTCTCTTCTGCCTGGAATGATTTGCTATCTTCAACACCAGTGACTACTACCATCTTCACCTCAGAGCTGTTCCCTGGAATCAGGTACTCGCTCCTCGAGGGCCTGCCTCCTTTCCAACCCTAGTGCCATCTCCTACTTGGAACCGCTGTGTGAGTACATTACCTTCAAGCCTCTCAGGGACCAGGCACTCGCTCCTCGAGGGCCTGTTCTCCCTATCCTGGGGTTCTCCATACTGGGGCTTTGTGCATATTCCACTGTACTCATTATTCTCAGTTCTTTCCACTACAGCACTGCTACCGGAGGAGTCGTTGTTCCAGCGCCTGAGGGATACTAGCCCAGCCGGGCTACTTCTGCTGCTCACTACTGCCACCTCTGGTGGCTTCATCACATTGTTTAATAAAAGATCAATCTCGGTGTTTGTGTGTCCTAAGCTGAGCCTGACCTGTGCCCCTCACGGGACTTCCCCCTGTGAGCGTGGTCAGCTGCCACAGTGTCCAAGGGTCCACCCAAACCTCACTAATTATAACACACACCTCCACAGGAAAGGGTCTACCCCTCGTCTATTCCCAAGACTCAAACCATGACAGAGTATATCAAGGAAAACTTGGAAGCATGGCTTTATCCACCCTTCCTCCTCTCTGGCTGGAGCTGGCTTCTTCTTTATGGTGAAGAAAGATGGCTCTCTCAGGCTCTGTAATGATTATCTGGGCCTGAACGCAATCATGAAATAGGACCGCTACCCCTTACCGTTAATCTCCGAACTCTTCGATCACCTCCAAGGCATGAAGATCTTTACCAAACTAGACCTCACAGGGGCATACAAACTGAATGGTTGAATGCTTTATTACACCCTGCATACACCACAAAGAAACCTTCGTTCTTCAGATAAATGTTTATTATCTGTACCATCAATTAAAACTGTGCTTCTAGCAGAAGTCAGGGAGTGAGTCATCTCGGTAGCAGGGCCAAAATTGTGGAACTCATTACCTGAGGAACTTAGACTGCAAAAAGATTTAAATATCTTTAAAAAACAATTAAAAACGCTTTTATTCAGAAATGCATATGATTTGGGTAAACAATTCAATGTGTCTGTGCAATCCTTTTACTGGCTATTTCTTATTGTTTTAAAGCTATAATATCTTGCTTTATTTTGTTATGTTGATTGTTTTACATTATGAGTCCCAGACTCAAAACTGCTATAGAATTGACCTGGACACAATAGTCATCACACTCATTTAACAACTAGCATTGATTAAAAACTATGTTACCGAACCTAATGGCACCTGTGTAAACTGTTAGATTTTAATAAAATTACTTTTTGTGCCTTACTGTAAACCGTTGTGACGGTATCCACCTTAATGACTGTATAGAAAAGATTTAAATAAATAAATAAATAAATTATGTTGGTCTTATATTATTTTATGCTTTTATTTGTATTATGATTCTGCTTTTTATGCTTTTATTGTATTATTATTTTTACATTTTTATTGTATTATTATTGAGTTTTATTATGTTCTTATATAGTGTTCACTATATAATAGAGTGTACACCGTCAAGATTGTTCCAGATTGACGGTATATAAAACAAATAAATAAAAAATAAATAAATGTGGATCAAGGCAGGCGTTGAGCGGAAAACGCCTTTCAATGCCCATGATGGACACTATGAGCATCTCGTCATGCCCTTCAGCTTGTGTATCACACTAGCAGTTTTCCAAAAGATGGTCAATAAAATTTTTCATGACCTCCTTTATACCTGTGTAGTCATGTACTTAAACGACATTTTAATTTTCTCTCAACACCTCAACACCCACCGCCGAGATATACATACAGTGCTGCAACGCCTGTGAGAGAACAATCTGTTCACCAAGCTAGAAAAATGCATTTTTGAGCGGGAAGAATTCTTCTTCCTGGGATATATCGTTTCACATGGTAAAAGCAATCAGAGATTGGCCCCACTACATAGGCTTCTGTGCTATACAGAGATTCCTTGGATTTGCCAACTATTACCGACAATTTAACCCAAACTACTCCACCTTGGCGGCTCCCCTCACTGCTCTCACCTGCAAGGGCACCAATACTAAGGGCCTCATTTTCCAAGCACTTTACCGCGTGCGATAAATTCGCAAATCGCGTTAACAGCTGTTAACGCGAATTAGTTATTTGGTATTCAGGGGGCGGAGCATATGTAAAGCGGGAACCTGTGTATCGTGTGCGGCGAAACAGCCGCATTGTTAGCGCGGCTAATAACTACAACTCAAACCTCGCGTTATGGGCCTGAAAAGGATTACCGCCATCCACGATAGTTCCGGACAGCCTGTTGTGTGAGAGAGAGAGAGAGAGAGAGAGAGAGAGAGAGAGAGAGAGAGAGAGAGAGAGAGAGAGAGAGAGAGAGAGCACGCGCCTTACTATAGTGCCTATGCCCTACATAGGTATTTTAACCCCTATGGGAGGGCCACCTACTAACTCGGGGTGGGGATTAGGTATGAGCGTCGGGGGTTGGGGGCCACTTTCGCATTCCACATGAGACCTACGGACAGAACAGTGGTCTCTAGTGCAGATTTGCTGGCTGTCGGAGTGAGGACGCTCACTCCAAGAAGTGGTTTGGGCAACGTTCTCTCTACCTAGCTTGATGGACACTCTACCTGGGCAACAACATGCTAGGTGGAGAGAATGTTGGCCAAATCTCCGCTTGGAGTGAGCGTCCTCACTCCGACGGCCAGCAAATCTGCACTAGAGACCACTGTTCTGTCCGTAGGTCTCATGTGGAATGCGAAAGTGGCCCCCAACCCCCGACGCTCATACCTAATCCCCACCCCGAGTTAGTAGGTGGCCCTCCCATAGGGGTTAAAATACCTATGTAGGGCATAGGCACTATAGTAAGGCGCTCTTGCTCGCTCTCTCTCTCTCTCTCTCTCTCTCTCTCTCTCTCTCTCTCTCTCTCTCTCTCCCTCCCCTGAAACAGGCTGTCTGGAACTATCGTGCACCACGATAAGGGAAACCGGCAAATATCGTGCACTGCGATAAAATTCTGAAAGAATCATCGTGCACTGGGAAAACATCACGTGCGGCGCTACTGTTTTCGTGAATGGCGAAAACATCGCCGCACGCGATTTTTCCCCACTGCACGAAAGAAGCCTCATTTGCATTGGTAACGCCCCCTAATGCGTTACCAATGCGATATTGGAAAATAAGGCCCTAAGTCTGGGATTCTGAAGCCTTAAAGGCATTCTAAGACTGTTGCGTGCCCCGTCCAAGGCAGGCCCGCGACTGGGTCTACTCACCTCCGGCGACTAGCTCCCAGTCCTGGCCCGTCTCCCCTCGTGACTGTCGGCAGCTGCCTACGCTCCCGAGCTTCCCCTGCCTCCTCAGCCATCTCTGGCTCCACTACGGACCTCCCCAGCTCCCGGTGGGTCTCCCCACATGTGCCGCGGGGAGACTCCCCCGTCCAGCATCCTGCTGCTCTTTAGGCGTGCACGTGCCTTTCCGTCTTTTAAAGTGGCCGGAGCGGGAATCCAACCTGCGGCCCTGGATGATGATGTCACCGGGCCCTGCTTTATATAGGCAGGGCCCACCACTAGTTCTTTGCCTTGGCAACAGGTCTCCACGCTTGTCATGTGCACGTTGCTTGTTCATGACTTCGTTTCTGGTTCCTGTTCCTGACTTCATTCCTGGTCCCTTTCTAGTCTAGTTTGGCCTGACTTCTGGCTTTCACTCTTGCTACGCTTCAGATCACGCTCAGGACTGACCTCTGGCTTTGACCCTCATTCTACTTGACCTCCGTACCTTGCTTCACCCACTGCCTGCCTAGATGCCCTTGTCTCCTGGTATCTTCCTGGACTCGGCCTTCTCAAGCTCCAACCTACTACTACCTGGGCGCCACTTGTTCTTGTTCCTGGCCCTTCTTGACACTCGGGTCTCTAGTTCCCTGCCTAGTCCAGATCTGCTGCAGTCCTCCTATTACCTCTTCATGTTCCTGGCTCACTAACACCTCTCCAACTGGGAGTCATCTGACGGAAGCCCACCTAAGACCAGCCAGCCCTGGCACCTAAGGGCTCAACCTGCGGGGAACGTGAGCTGGTATTGGCGAAGCTCCAGCCGGCCCTTATCTCCCAACCAGCTCTGCATCCCGACGGTGGGAACCTGTAGGGCTCCCTGCGGGTAACGTCAACCCCACCCTGCTGGTAACATCAACCCCACCTCGGGCCAAGGGTCCACCTCTGATGCAACAGGTTGCCAAGGCCATGGACTCGGTGGAGCCCTCCGCCTTCCAAGCCATTCTGGGCCTGGCCCTGAAAATCAAGGAACAGCAGCGGTTCCTGGAGGCGCTGGCTTCCTCCGTTGAGTGCCTCCATGCCCAGCTTGATACCCACACGGGCTCTCCAGCACTGACATTTGCACCAGTCAGCCCTCAGCCGTTGCCCTCACCCTCTAGGGCTCTGTTGGCCCAACCCGCTCCACCCTGTTTTAATGGGGATTCCAGACTCTGCAGAGGGTTTATCAACCAGTGCTATATGCAGTTTGCCCTGCAGCCTTCTATCTTCCAGGATGAACTCACAAAGGTCACTTTCATTCTGTCTCGTCTGGAAGGCAAGGCGCTGGCATGGTCTTCTCCCTTCTGGGAGTGTTCAGACTGTCTCCTTCAGGAACTGTCATGCTTCGTGGCTGTCTTCCGTCGAACCTTCGATGATCCTGGAAGGCAGGCAGTGGCTAGCTCCAGCCTTCTACATTTACTGCAAGGTCAACGAGCTCTCAACGATTATACAATCGAATTTCGGTCCAAGAGGATTGCCTCCGAGCCATTTATTTGGATGGTTTGTCAACCCAGCTTAAGGATGAGCTCACAGCCTGCAAGCTTGCCTTCTCCCTTGAGGACCTTATTGATCTAGCAGGCCGCATAGACCATCACCTTCAACAGCGTCACCATGAAGTTCGGACGCCCCGACAATCCACTGTGGAGTGTTCCCGTTTGCCACCAGCAGCAAGGTCCGCTGTTAGCAGACCTCCGCCATCTGCTAAAATTGAAGAACCTTTGCTAAGACAGGCTAAGAGAGAATTTGAAAAGAAGTTGGCTGTAAAGGCAAAAACTCACAGTAAAAACTTTTTAAAATATATCCGAAGCAGAAAGCCTGTGAGGGAGTCAGTTGGACTGTTAGATGATCGAGGGTTTAAAGGGGCACTTAGAGAAGATAAGGCCATCGCGGAAAGATTAAATGATTTCTTTGCTTCGGTGTTTACTGAAGAGGATGTTGGGGAGGTACCCGTAATGGAGAAGGTTTTCATGGGTAATGATTCAGATGGACTGAATCAAATCACGGTGAACCTAGAAGATGTGGTAGGCCTGATTGACAAAATGAAGAGTAGTAAATCACCTGGACCAGATGGTATACACCCCAGAGTTCTGAAGGAACTAAAAAATGAAATTTCAGACCTATTAGTAAAAATTTGTAAGCTATCATTAAAATCATCCATTGTACCTGAAGACTGGAGGATAGCAAATGTAACCCCAATATTTAAAAAGGGCTCCAGGGGCGATCCAGGAAACTACAGACCGGTTAGCCTGACTTCAGTGCCAGGAAAAATAGTGGAAAGTGTTCTAAACATCAAAATCACAGAACATATAGAAAGACATGGTTTAATGGAACAAAGTCAGCATGGCTTTACCCAAGGCAAGTCTTGCCTCACAAATCTGCTTCACTTTTTTGAAGGAGTTAATAAACATGTGAATAAAAGTGAACCAGTAGATGTAGTATACTTGGATTTTCAGAAGGCGTTTGACAAAGTTCCTCATGAGAGGCTTCTAGGAAAAGTAAAAAGTCATGGGATAGGTGGCGATGTCCTTTCGTGGATTGCTAACTGGCCAAAAGACAGGAAACAGAGAGTAGGATTAAATGGACAATTTTCTCAGTGGAAGGGAGTGTACAGTGGAGTGCCTCAGGGATCTGTATTGGGACCCTTACTTTTCAATATATTTATAAATGATCTGGAAAGAAATATGATGATTGATGAGTGAGATAATCAAATTTGCAGATGATACAAAATTGTTCAGAGTAGTTAAATCACAAGCAGATTGTGATAAATTGCAGGAAGACCTTGTGAGACTGGAAAATTGGGCATCAAAATGGCAGATGAAATTTAATGTGTATAAGTGCAAGGTGATGCAGAGTATTGGTAGTGGAGTACTGACTTAGGAAGGTTCCTACCCCTTCCGAGGAGGCATCAACTTCGATAATGAAAGGCCGCCTGGGGTTGGGATGGCGGAGGCAAGGTTCGCTGAGGAATGCGGCTTTTAGGTTGAGAAAGGCCGTAACTGCTTCAGGCGACCACTGTTTGGGGTTGGCCCCTTTTCGGGTAAGAGCGGGAAGCAGAGACACCAAGGTGGAGTAGTTCCGGATAAAGGATCTGTAGTAATTAGCAAAACCTAAAAACCTTTGTAGCGGGCGGAGATCTGTGGGCTGGGGCCAATCGTGGATAGCTTTGAGTTTCTCAGGATCTATGCGGAACCTCTGACTGGACACCACATATCCCTGAAAGGGCACTGTTCTCTTTTCATATAAGCATTTCTCGAGCTTAGCATAGAGTCGGTTCTCACGCAGCCACTGGAAGACCCGGACGACATCCTTGCGGTGCATTTCCAGGTCCTTGTAAAAGACCAATATGTTGTCTAAGTAGTCTACAACACAGTCATATTGCATGTCCCTAAATACCTCATTCATCATATTCTGGAAGACGCCGGGGCATTGCAGAGTCCGAAGGGCATCACAAGATATTCATAATGCTCGTCCCAGGTGTTAAACACCGTCTTCCATTCATCACCCTCTTTAATGCGAATCAAGTTGTAGATGCCCCTGAAGTCGAGTTTAGAGAATATCTTGGCTCCCTGGAGCTGGTCAAAGAGCTCAGAAATAAGCAGTAGAGGTTAGCGATCCTTGAGGGTTATGGAGTTTAGGCCTCGGTAGTCGATGCATGGTCGGAGGCTACCATCCTTCTTCCTGACAAAAAAGAATCCTGCCCACGCCGAAGATGTAGAACAGTGTATGAAGCCCTTGTTGAGGTTTTCGCAGATGTACTCCAACATGGCTCTAGTCTCGGTAGGGGATAATGGGTAGGTACACCCACGAGGGGGCTCTGAATTAGGCTGCAGGTTGATGGCACAATTGAAAGTGCGGTGAGGAGGCAGAGTATCTGCTGCTTTCTTTGGAGAATACGTCAGCAAAGGTGGCATACTGAGGCAGTAGGCCCAGTAACCGGGTAGCAATGGTGACACAGCAGAGGGGCATGACTAGTTCTAAACACCTGGAGTGGCATACGGGGCCCCAGTTGGAGAGCTGCATAGTGGACCAGTCAACTCTCATGGGAAACCGGTCTCCTATATGCATTCCCTCCATTTCCACTTCTCTTGAAGACTCTCGTGAAGCTACGTCAGGACAAGGGAAGCATGATCCTGATAGTACCTCACTGGCCATGTCAAGAGTGGTTTCCGATTCTTCAGGACCTCTCCATTCGCAGGCACATTCCCCTGGGGAAGGACCCACTTCTGATCATGCAGAATGGGTGCCTACGCCACCCCAGTCTTCAGGCCTTGTCCCTGACTGCCTGGATGTTGAAAGGTTAATCCTGCAGCCTCTCAAACTTTCAGAACCAGTTTCCCGTGTCCTGATTGCTTCACGGAAACCTTCCACGAGAAAATCTTATCTTTACAAATGGAACAGGTTTAAATCATGGTGTTCTTCACTGTCCCTAGATCCTTTTCCCTGTTCTACCACAAAGTTTTTAGACTATCTCTGGTTCTTGTCAGAGTCAGGTCTGAAAATTTCTTCTATCAGAATGCATGTTAGTGCAGTAGCTGCCTTCCATAAAGGTGTCGGGGATGTTCCCATTTTGATACAACCCCTTGTAACACGTTTTCTAAAGGGCTTGCTCCACCTCAAACCTCCACTGCGCCCTCCGGCCCCTTCTTGGGACCTCAACCTGGTTTTGGGTCGGCTCATGAAACCACCATTCGAGCCTCTCCAATCCTGTGATCTTCGCTATCTCACATGGAAAGTGATTTTTCTTTTAGCGATCACATCAGCTCGCAGAGTTAGTGAGTTACAGGCCATAGTTACCTACCCACCTTATACAAAACTTCTGCACGACCGGCCAGTACTCCGCACTCATCCGAAGTTCTTGCTTAAGGTAGCATCGGAGTTTCACATTAATCAATCCATTATACTACCCACCTTCTTTCCCAGGCCCCATTCCAATCCAGGAGAACAGGCTCTGCATACCTTCGCCTACAAATGGGCTCTAGCATTCTACCTAGACCATACAGCTGCCCACAGGGAGCATGCTCAATTGTTTGTTTCCTTTGCTTCATCAGATTGGGTCAATCTGTGGGTAAGCAGACTCTCTCTTCCTGGTTAGCGGGCTGCATTTCCTTTTGCTATCAGCAAGCAGGCATTCCACTTCAAGACCATGTTAAAGCACACTCTGTCAGGGCCAAGGCAACTTCTGTAGCGCACCTTCGCTCGGGGCCGCTTCCTGATATTTGTAGGGCTGCTACCTGGAGTTCTCTCCACACCTTTACAGCCCATTATTGTTTGGATAAGGCTGGAAGACAAGATTCCATCTTTTTGCAACTTGATGTAACACCCTTCCGCTTGCCCGTTAGGGTTCAGGATGCCCTTTACCAAATTCCACCCCAGTTGTTGTGCCTGTTGCACGTCTTTGGATACATTTGGTGCATATTCGGACATCCTCAACTCGGTACTCACCCATATGTGAGGACTATCATCCTGCTTGACCTGTGAGAAAGCAAATGTTGCTTACCTGTAACAGGTGTTCTCACAGGACAGCAGGATGTTAGTCCTCACGAAACCCACTCCGCGGTGTTGGGTTCGTTACTTTTCTTATTTTATTTCTTGGCACATACATTAGCTTTTGAACAAGACTGAAGGGGGACCCCTGCTGGTTGCAGGGTTAGTGCCATCCTGGGCATGCCCAGTAGGTGCCAGTCAAAGTTCTAGAAACTTTGAAAAAAGTATTCCGTGATTGGGCTCCATCCTGTGATGTCACCCATATGTGAGGACTAACATCCTGCTGTCCTGTGAGAACACCTGTTACAGGTAAACAACACTTGCTCAACAGTTGGTCCCACCCCGGAACGCTCATGCCCCGCCCCTTTTCCATCTCCTTATTTTTAGCGTGTGCATGCGCATATATGCGTGTAAATCTTGGCTTTTAAAATCCACGTTGCTTGCATGCAGCCTACATAAACGCATATGTGGGCATTTTTTCTCGACCAATGCTTTTAAAAATCAACCTCTTTGAGTTTTTTAGTGCACACTTATCTCCAGGAACTTGAGTTTGCTCTCCTCCATCTGGGTCCAGTCATCTTTCTTCTTAAATATCTACTATACTAGCTTTAATGAAATAACTAAGAAATAATAGCTATCTGTCACCATTTATCTTCTAAAATTTACTATCTACCCTGTAACCGTAGGGGTAAATTTTCAAAAGGTTACATAAAACAAAAATGCACACAATCACACATATGTGAAGCATAATAACATGATAATATAGTAATGACGACAGAAAAAAACCAAATGGTCCATCCAGTAGGGATGTGCAGCCAGAAAGTATTCGTTTCATTCGGGATACGTATTCTTCGGGGGCATATTCATTGCATTCATACTATGGCGCCCTGTTATGTTGATACGTGCATTCGTTTTCCGGTTCCCATTAAAGTCAATGGGGGAAGTATTTGCAGCCCATTTTTTTGGGCTGCAGAATTGAGGTTTTATTATCAATTTTGATGAAACTTCTGGGGAGCAATCATCAGAACAACAAAACAGCTCCAAGGTTCTTAGACTGTGGCAAAGTGGCACCAAAGTGGCATGAATAGCCTAAAGTACTTTAAAGGGGCAAAGGGGTACCAGGAGTGGCAAAAAGAGTGCTTTAATAGAGGCAAAAAGCAGCAGCGAGAGTGTCAAAAACACACCACAGCTTCAAAAGAGAGCACCGATAAGAGATGCATGAACCCTCTAAGGCAGCACGACAGGCAAAGCGGCAAGACAAGTGGCATCAACATCCTACAGCACAATGAAGGAGGAACATACATAGCAAGCAGAAAGACTAGCACCAACACACTGAGCAACCATGATATTGGCAAGAACACCACAAGGAGTTAAGTGAGTCATCTGGTGTATGGCAGCAAGGCACAGAGGCAGAGGGTAGATACAGGCTGGCTACACCCGGGGAGAGTTCCCTTTCCTTTATGCAGGAAAGGGCTCCCTAGAATGGGTTCGCCCCTAGAGTGGGGTGTTTCCTTTGGCGTCTAGTGAGCTCTCGCTGGGCTTTTAAAATCTGGTAGAGTTAGCAGATATACAAAAGAGAATTTTCAAGGCCAAGGTGGAGGAGGTTACCATGTAAACAGCGTTTCAACATGTGTCAGAGTATAGATAAAGGATGGCTACACCCGGGGAGAGTTCCCTTTCCTTTGAGCCAGGAAGGGCTCCCCGGAATGGGTTGGCCCCTAGAGTGGAGCACGAGCCTTCAAAGCGTGGCGGCCTCGAGCAGGGTCTCACTGTGTTGTGTTTGCCACAGTCTAAGTACCTTGGAGATCTTTTCTTGTTCTGAACATGGGTCAACAGGTGATAAGAGATAGGCTGCAACAACAGGGAGAGTTCCCGCTCCCTTGAGCAGGAAAGGGCTCCCTGGAATGGGTTGGCCCCTAGAGTGTATAATGGTACAAATTGTTAGGATTTAAGCATTTGCAAACAGATCATGACTTCATAAGCAAGACGGAGGAAGTTCTCTTCTCTGCCCTGAAACTAAAGAAAACTGTTTGTTTTATTTAAGGATCCATGCTGTGAAGGATTACTAGTTTGAATTGCCAGAGACTGAGGTTTCCCTTTGCAACGAGGGTTCAGCCGTTAGGACTGGACATAAGGCATGGACGAATAGGCACAGCAGTCGAGGACAGAGATCAAGCCCACATAGGAACATAAGGCCTGGACAGACAGGCACACCAATCGAGGTCAAACACTTGTAGGAACATAAGGCCTGGACAAACAGGCAAAGCAGTCGAGGACAGAGGTCAAGCCCACGTATGGACATAAGGCCTGGACTGACAGGGACAGCAATCAAGGTCAAACACTTATAGGAACATAAGGCGTAGACAAACAGGCACAGCAATACAGGACAGAGTCAAGCCCACGTAGGGACATAAGGGCTGGACTGACAGGCACAGCAATCGAGGTCAAACACTTGTAGGAACATAAGGCCTGGACAGACAGGCACAGCAATCGAGGTCAAACCCTTGTAGGGACATAAGGCCTGGACGAACAGGCAAAGCAGTCGAGGACAGAGGTCAAGCCCAAGTAGGGACATAAGGCCTGGACTGACAGGCAAAGCAATTGAGGTCAAACCCTTGTAGGGATATAAGGCCTGGATGAACAGGCACAGCAATACAGGACAGAGTCAATCCCACCTAGGGATATAAGGCCTAGACGGACAGGCACAGCAGTCGAGGACAGAGTCAATCCCACGTAGGGACATAAGGCCTGGACAAACAGGCAAAGCAATCGAGGTCAAACCCTTGTAGGCACATAAGGCCTGGACAAACAGGCAAAGCTATTGAGGTCAAACTCTTGTAGGAACATAAGACCTGGACGAACAGGCAAAGCAATTGAGGTCAAACACTTGTAGGAACATAAGACCTGGATGAACAGGCAAAGCAGTCAAGTACAGAGGTCAAGCCCACGCAGGGACACAAGGCCTGGACTGACAGGCAAAGCAGTCGAGGACAGAGGTCAATCCCACCTAGGGACACAAGGCCTGGATGAACAGGCAAAGCAGTCGAGGACAAAGGTCAATCCCACCTAGGGACATAAGGCCTGGATGGACAGGGATAGTAATTATTTTTTCTTAATTTATTTATATTCTTATTTTCAAACGTTTCCAGCACTTCATAGTTGATTACACTCAGGTACTGTAGGTATTTCCCTATCCCCAGAGGGCATACAATCTAAGTGAAACCCTTGTAGGACACAAGGCCTGGATGAACAGGCACAGCAATCGAGGTCAAACACTTGTAGGAACACAAGGCCTGGATGAACAGGCACAGCAGTCGAGGTCAAACACTTGTAGGAACACAAGGCCTGGACTGACAGGCAAAGCAGTCGAGGCCAAACACTTGTAGGAACACAAGGCCTGGATGAACAGGCACAGCAATCAAGGTCAAACACTTGTAGGAACACAAGGCCTGGACTGACAGGCAAAGTAGTCGAGGACAGAGGTCAATCCCACCTAGGGACACAAGGCCCGGACTGACAGGCAAAGCAGTCGAGGACAGAGGTCAATCCCACCTTGGGACACAAGGCCTGGATGAACAGGCAAAGCAGTCGAGGACAGAGGTCAATCCCACCTAGGAACACAAGGCCTGGATGAACAGGCACAGCAGTCGAGGTCAAACACTTGTAGGAACACAAGGCCTGGATGAACAGGCACAGCAGTCGAGGTCAAACACTTGTAGGAACACAAGGCCTGGACAGACAGGCACAGCAATCGAGGTCAAACACTTGTAGGAACATAAGACCTGGACAAACAGGCAAAGCAATCGAGGACAAACACTTGTAGGAACATGAGGCCTGGACGAACATGCAAAGCAGTTGAGGACAGAGGTCAAGCCCACGTAGGGAAATAAGGCCTGGACAGACAGGCACAGCAATCGAGTCAAACACTTGTAGGAACATAAGGCCTGGACGAACAGGCAAAGCAGTCGAGGTCAAACACTTGAAGGAACATAAGGCCTGGACGAACAGGCAAAGCAGTCGAGGACAGAGGTCAATCCCACATAGGGACATAAGGCCTGGATGGACAGGCATAGCAATACAGGACAGTCAAGCCCACGTAGGGACATCCCTGGACTGACAGGCACAGCAATCAAGGTCAAACACTTGTAGGAACATAAGGCCTGGACGAACAGGCAAAGCAGTCGAGGACAGAGGTCAATCCCACCTAGGGATATAAGGCCTGGATTGACAGGCACAGCAATTTTTTTTTTGTAATTTATTTATATTCCTCTTTTCAAGCTTTTCCAGCACTTCATAGTGGATTACACTCAGGTACTGTAGGTATTTCCCTATCCCCAGAGGGCTTACAATCTAAGACAAACCCTTGTAGGGACATAAGGCCTGGACGAACAGGCAAAGCAGTCGAGGACAGAGGTAAATCCCACGTAGGGACATAAGGCCTGGACGGACAGGCACAGCAATGTGGGACAGAGTCAAGCCCACATAGGGACATAAGGCCTGGACAGACAGGCACAGCAATCGAGGACAGAGGTAAATCCCATGTAGGGACATAAGGCCTGGACAGACAGGCCCAGCAATCGAGGTCAAACCCTTGTAGGAACATAAGGCCTGGACAAACAGGCAAAGCAGTCAAGGACAGAGGTCAAGCTCACGTAGGGACATAAGGCCTGGACTGACAGGCACAGCAATCGAGGTCAAACCCTTGTAGGGACATAAGGACTGGACGAACAGGCACAGCAATACAGGACAGCGTCAAGCCCACATAGGGACATAATTCCTGGACTGACAGGCACAGCAATTGAGGTCAAACACTTCTAGGAACAAAAGGCATGGACAGACAGGCACAGCAATCGAGGTCAAACCCTTGTAGGAACATAAGGTCTGGACGAACAGGCAAAGCAACCGAGGTCAATCCCACCTAGGGACATAAGGCCTGGACGGACAGGCAGAGCAATAAGGACAGAGTCAATCCCACCTAGGGATATAAGGTCTGGACGGACAGGCACAGCAATTTTTTTAAATTTATTTATATTCCTCTTTTCAAGCTTTTCCAGCACCTCATAGTGGATTACACTCAGGTACTGTAGGTATTTCCCTATCCCCAGAGGGCTTACAATCTAAGTCAAACCCTTGTAGGGCATAAGGCCTGGACGGACAGGCACAGCAATACAGGACAGAGTCAATCCCACATAGGGACATAAGGCCTGGACGGACAGGCAAAGCAATCGAGGTCAAACACTTGTAGGAGCATAAGGCCTGAACAGACAAGAGCCTTGTCATTTTGATCGGAGAGACAAAGAATTGATGTTTCATTGTTTGAGCTGCACAGCGCATCAAGTGATATCCCTGAAAATTAAGTGCACAAGAGAACAATCAGGATGTGGATTTAGAATTGTACGGTGCATGCAATTCCCCTGATGCAGCCCTATTGAAAGAGGGCGAAACTCGGCCAGAGTCGGGCTTGTTTGCACAATTTTGTCTCTAAATAATAAAGAAATCCAGATCGGACATTTGGCTGCTTATTCTGTATTGTTGCCTCCACGGCTTTGTTAGGCAGCCTTCCTTGTTGTTTCTTCAATCCTATGTGGGGACATAAGGCCTGGACGAACAGGCAGAGCAGTCGAGGACAGAGGTGAATCCCACCTAGGGACATAAGGCCTGGACAGTGGATGGACAGGCACAGTATTTCAGGTCAGGCCCTTGTAGGGACGTTCGGCCTGGACAGTGGACGGTCAGGCACAGCATTTCAGATCAGGTACATGTGCTGCAGTGCTTATATTATCTGGAGCATAGGAGGCAGTTGGAGCTGCTGTAAGGCTTTCAATTACTTTTATTTATCTTGCCATTCACAGGGAAAATTTGGAAACCCAAGCAAAGGCAGGTTTACTTTCAAAAACACTAGCATTTCCATCAACTCTGGTGCCAGCCTTGAGCGGTGAGGGCTCATGATATCCCCTGTCATTGAAAAGACACATTCACTGGGCACACTGGTTGGTGGACATGACAGATATCGCTGAGCCACTTTGGCTAGGTGTGGCCAGACAGTGGACTTGTGTGCCCAATATGCCAGCGGATCTGTCTGCATGTTCTCTGTCGGCTCTGAGAGATACAGTGTCACTGACAGCTGTGCTGGTGTCTCCTTTGCTTGGGTGGGCTGAGAGTCACTCATGCCAGCTGCTTTCTCTCTCACCCGTCGCACAACAGATGAATTTTTATGGGCAACATGCCTTTGGCATTCTGAAGTGGAGGAGGAGGAACTATCTGTCGCTGACACAGTGCTGCTCCTGCTTGGGCTAGCAGCACAACTCTCTGAAGTGCCCGCTGTTTCCACTTCTGCTTCACGCCTAATCTGTCTCTGCCTATGGCGCTCCTGTTCACGGACTTTTGATAACAGCAGGTTCTTCACCAATAAGAGACAATCGTACTGTAGGGCGAGTTTCCTTTTCACACGGGGATCACAGACTGTGGCGAGCATGTATGTGTTCTGTGCTGTTAAAGGCCTTAATCTCTCTTCCACCTGCTTCTGCAAAACATCCAGACAATGCAGCACCTCAACTGTCATTCCCTCTTCCTGTTTAAAGGCCTCCAAATGTTCATCCAGGAAATTAACTATAGGGATGATGTCAGCCAAGGTGGCACTTCTGGAACTCAGCTCCTCCATGACATCCTTGAAGAGCTGCAGGATTTTTACCAGCTGACTCATGACTAACCAATCATGATGCCCTAGGGGATTCTGCACACCTATGTCCATTGTACCAGAAAGTTCATGAAGGGGTGTCTGCAGCTCCACTAACCTCTCCAGCATCATAAAGGTGGAATTCCACTGGGTGGCAATATCTTGAATGAGACACTTGTGAGGCATCTCCAAATCAGTCTGCTCTTGTCGGAGAATCTGCCCCGCCTTCACACTTCTGTGGAAGTGCGCTGCTATGTTCCTGCACTCTGTATTAACCTATGCAGATATTCATTCTTTTTGTCATTGGAATCCAACCCCAGAGCTGACTTCACTCCCAGGTGCAGAGTGTGTGCAAAACATCGGATGTTCTTAAAGCGCCCATCATTTATTGCCTTAACCATGTTTGCACCATTGTCTGTGACAAAGAACCCTGCCTGAGGATTCCTGTCTCGCTGGTGTAGTTGCCAGCCCTCCAGCATCTGTTGGAGGGCTGCGGTATGGGCCTGGTCCTTCAGGTGGGTATGCAGTAAAAACCACCTCCACCCTGATACTTGTTCAGTAATAGAGCTGCTGGCTGCCCCTGCCTCAGCCAGGTCCCTCCAATGTGCTGTCCAGGAGAGGTAAGAGTGTGCAGCATTCATGGCGGTCCAGATATCGCAGGTGAAATGCACTCTCCCCTCTGCCTTAGCTAGCAGCGCTTGCATGCGACTGTGACACTGCTTGTACAGGCTGGGGATGACCTTTCTGCTAAATGTGGTTCTGGAGGGGACTTTGTAATTTGGAACTATAACCTTCAGAAAACGCTTGAAACCCACATTCTCCACTAACTGCAAGGGCTGGTCATCAAAGGCAATCATTTCCCCAATGCTCCTGGTTACAACTTTTGAGGCTGCCTGCCTCCTATACCGGGATAGCGTTACCGCACTCCACCTCATTTCCTCCATGTTGGGTTGTCGCTTCTGCCACTTGTCAGGGGGTTGCTGGCCTGCTAGAAGGGGATGAGGGCATGGGCTGACTCTATTGCTTTTGAACCACTTTACAATGCTTGGAAGGGGTCCCCTGACTGGTACTGCCACCATCCCCAGATGGCAGTAATCTTGTTGGGTGTTGCCTCTTCATATGATGCGTCGTGCCAAAAATTTGTAACTTATCATTAAAATCATCCATTGTACCTGAAGACTGGAGGATAGCAAATGTAACCCCAATATTTAAAAAGGGCTCCAGGGGCGATCCGGGAAACTACAGACCGGTTAGCCTGACTTCAGTGCCAGGAAAAATAGTGGAAAGTGTTCTAAACATCAAAATCACAGAACATATAGAAAGACATGGTTTAATGGAACAAAGTCAGCATGGCTTTACCCAGGGCAAGTCTTGCCTCACAAATCTGCTTCACTTTTTTGAAGGAGTTAATAAACATGTGGATAAAGGTGAACCGGTAGATATAGTATACTTGGATTTTCAGAAGGCGTTTGACAAAGTTCCTCATGAGAGGCTTCTAGGAAAAGTAAAAAGTCATGGGATAGGTGGCGATGTCCTTTCGTGGATTGCAAACTGGCTAAAAGACAGGAAACAGAGAGTAGGATTAAATGGGCAATTTTCTCAGTGGAAGGGAGTGGACAGTGGAGTGCCTCAGGGATCTGTATTGGGACCCTTACTGTTCAATATATTTATAAATGATCTGGAAAGAAATACGACGAGTGAGATAATCAAATTTGCAGATGACACAAAATTGTGCAGAGTAGTTAAATCACAAGCAGATTGTGATAAATTGCAGGAAGACCTTGTGAGACTGGAAAATTGGGCATCCAAATGGCAGATGAAATTTAATGTGGATAAGTGCAAGGTGATGCATATAGGGAAAAATAATCCATGCTATAATTACACGATGTTGGGTTCCATATTAGGTGCTGCAACCCAAGAAAGAGATCTAGGTGTCATAGTGGATAACACATTGAAATCGTCGGTTCAGTGTGCTGCGGCAGTCAAAAAAGCAAACAGAATGTTGGGAATTATTAGAAAAGGAATGATGAATAAAACGGAAAATGTCATAATGCCTCTGTATCGCTCCATGGTGAGACCGCACCTTGAATACTGTGTACAATTCTGGTCGCCGCATCTCAAAAAAGATATAATTGCGATGGAGAAGGTACAGAGAAGGGCTACCAAAATGATAAGGGGAATGGAACAACTCCCCTATGAGGAAAGACTAACGAGGTTAGGACTTTTCAGCTTGGAGAAGAGACGACTGAGGGGGGATATGATAGAGGTGTTTAAAATCATGAGAGGTCTAGAACGGGTAGATGTGAATCGGTTATTTACTCTTTCGGATAGTAGAAGGACTAGGGGACACTCCATGAAGTTAGCATGGGGCACATTTAAAACTAATCGGAGAAAGTTCTTTTTTACTCAACGCACAACTAAACTCTGGAATTTGTTGCCAGAGAATGTGGTTCGTGCAGTTAGTATAGCTGTGTTTAAAAAAGGATTGGATAAGTTCTTGGAGGAGAAGTCCATTACCTGCTATTAAGTTCACTTAGAGAATAGCCACTGCCATTAGCAATGGTTACATGGAATAGACTTAGTTTTTGGGTACTTGCCAGGTTCTTATGGCCTGGATTGGCCACTGTTGGAAACAGGATGCTGGGCTTGATGGACCCTTGGTCTGACCCAGTATGGCATTTTCTTATGTTCTTATGTTCTTATAGATGTCCCATTTGCTTGCCTTTGCTAATATCCCTGGCACAGTAATTACATCGAGCAAAACGCGGGTCATCCATCACTTTAAAGTGGCTCCAGATCGCAGATGTCTTTCGTGATCCTCCCTTCTCGAAAGCCTTGGGGGTGGATGTTGGCACTGGAGCTGAGGTAGTGGGTGCACCCTGAGAAGCAATGCCAGGGGCCTCAGTCACCCTCTGTGCCTGCGCTGACTGCTCTTCCTCCTCCTCATCAGTTTCATCTCTCCCCTGCTGCACTGAAGTGGAGACTAAGACAGGACTTACTGATCCTCCTAAAGCTTCGTCAGCTATTACTTCTTCCGTTTCAGATGAGAATCCCACACAAGATGATTCTTCATCTGAATCAGAAGCAAACAGTGACTGCGCTACATTTTCAATGCTAAGTGTTAGTCGAGACTTCTGTCCCCCTGCTGCTTTTGGGTGTTGATATTTTGTCTGGCATGACTCAGCCTCCCCTTACCTCACCTCCAAAACTACAGGGCCAGAAACAGGTGGTGGCGATGGCGATGCATCATGGTCAGATTTCATTTTTTTCTGGATGGAACTGCCTGCCCCTACAAAGAGTTTAGATTGCGACAGGTGCCTTTTTAACTTTAATGGGGGAGTGGCACTAGTGTTTTTTGAAGTGCCTCCTCTGCCAGTACCAATCACTTGACTACATCTAGCTTTCCCTGACATTATGGATTTAATGTCACTGCATAGTGCCTACCGGCTGCCCACTATCACGGTGCCTTGCTATGCACTAATGTAACATGTGTGTGGTGTGCACACACACGCAGCTTGCTTGTAAGCATAAAAGAGGCAGACTGGGGATTTTACTGCACAGACCATCCCAATAATAAAGTTCAGTCTGTTAAACTACCCACTGCCACGGTGCCTTGCTGTGCACTAATGTAACGTGTGTTATGTACACACACACACAGCTTGCTTGTAAGCACAAAAGAGGCAGACTGGGGATTTCACTGCACAGACTGTCGCAATAATAAACTTGAGTCTGCTGAACTGCCAGCCCACTGGCATTGATGCCCAGTGCACAGAGAGACTGAGCGAGTTCAATTAAACAAATTCAGTTTAAAAAAGCTGGAATTGTTGGCACAGCAGGAAAAGGGATGAAATCTATTTTCCAATGCAAATTCTACCAAAATTGAATATATCTCTCCCAGCCACAACACCAAAATCGTGACTCACAGGAAAGGGTCGGACAGGTTGGCATGGATACCGGAATGCAGGGTATGAGCGCTGACATTTTGTGAAATGATTGCAAATGGCGGCAAAGAAAAGCGCGCGTGCCGCGCAACATATTAAACTGATGATAAGTTATATTCGTGGGGAGTCGCAATGCGTTTTGCCTCCCCACGAATACAACGAATATTGACATATATGTTGCAGATCACCGATATGGCGAAAACGAATGCACACCCCTACCATTCAGTCTGCCCAGGAAGTTTCTAATGGTAGTAACTGCCTCTCTGTGTAGGTTACCCCCATCATTTTTCTAAGGGTAATAACTGCTGTTCCGTGCAGGTTACCCCCAAGCCTTATGTTAAGGGTAATAATATTTACAATCAAAACCAGCAACTGTCAAACTCATTAAAAAAAATTACCGCTAGCAACATTTTAATGGGTAATTTAAATGATAATTCAGGCAATGCTGCTTGAATGTGCCGTGCTTTTGGACTTAGCCATAGAAGCGGTCCTGTGCTTTTTCTCTAATGTTTGCATATCTCTCCCTAACCATTAAAGTCGGGGCACAGCATTGGCTGTTGTCTGAATCCAATTCCCTTTGTTCTCCCTGCTACTGAAGTGGAGTGCTCATTTACACACAAAAGTTCAAACTTTCATGGTGATTTGCAACTTGTGTTTGGCAGATTGGCTTCTCTGGCTAGGTATAAAGGGCAGCAGACTAGGGGGTGGGTTGTAAGTGTACAAGGGACAAACTGGCCCATACTGGGGGTTAACTGGGACATACTGGGTTATACTGAGAGGTGGGAGTGAGTATCAGAGGCATATAAGGCCATACTGGAGTTTTCCTAGGACAGGCTGGGCTATACTGAGGTTTAACTGGGACAGACTATGCCATACTGGAGGGTGGAAATGAGTGTATTAGGGCCATACTGGAGAGTCCCTGGGACAGAATGGGCCATACTAAGGGGTGGGAGAGAGTGTACCTATGGGGCCATATGAGGGGGGGGGGGGGAGAATCTATTTTCAAAATTACTCTAATGGGCTTATGGATACTCATGTCAAAACAGTTGATGAGGGAGAGAAAACAGAGGCGGAGGAGGAGGTATCCCTTACAGGGAATTTACAGTACTAGGGCCCAGTTTTTGGGTTTGTCAGAGGAGCAAGTCAGGCACAAGTTCAGATTCAACAAGGAAATCATACTGTACCTATGTCAGTAGTCAAAGCAGGATTTGCAACATTCCACCCACAGGGGCCACACCTTGCTTGTATTTGTCAAGGTACTACTATCCTGGTATTTTTTGCCACCGGCACCTTCCAGACACCTTTAGTGGATCACAGCTGGAATAAGCCAGTCTGCTACCTCCATTCACTTCCTGAGTGCATTTCTCTTTTCTTTAGAGCAGACAGCAACAGCAAATAATGACTGACTTATACAATATAGCATGCTTCCCCTCTGTCTTGGAAGCTATCAATTACACTCAAGTCCCTATAAAGGAACCATGGGACGAGACCACCTTCTGCAACTGCAAGGGCTTCCACTCCCTCAAAACGCAGGTGTCCTGCGATGCTAAAGGCATCATCTTGAATGTTGTACACATGTTTCTGGGATCCAGTCATGATGCCTACATCTTCTCACAGACAGGAATTTATGAACACTTTCGGGAAGGGTACATCACCGGAAGCTGGCTTTTAGGTAGGAATGCACTTACCACTGCCACCACACAGCAACTAACCTCTGTATTTGGGTCTCTCTCACATCTAGGTTGACTTCCAGCATTGACCCAGAAGGTCCGCTCCAACCTGGACCAGAGAACTACCCCACTGCCCAACACTAAAGGATATCTAACTCGGATCTTCTCTGTGTTCTCTCCTATAAGTAATAGAGGATATCCACTCAAAACCTAGCTCATGACCCCACTAGCTAACCCGCAGACTGCTGCAGACGCTCACTACAAAAGGGCCCACATGCAGACCCAGGCAGTCATCGAGAGAGTCTTCAGCTTACTCAAAACGTATTTTGGCTGCCTGGACAGATCTGGGGATGTTTTCTCTACAGCCCCTCTAAGGTCTGTGAGATGTTTCTGGAAGTAGAGGAGGAAGAGCAGGCACACAACCTAAGCCAGGAAGAATTGAATGAGACATATCACCAGACTCAACAGAAGGCTATTCAGGAAAGGAACACCAGGCGCGAACAAAAGTACGCTGGATTTTATAAGATACGCGCGTAGCCGCGCGTATCTTATAAAATCCAGGGTCGGCACGCGCAAGGGGGTGCACATTTGCGCGCGCTGCCCATTCCCTCCGAGGGAACTTTCCTTCCGCCTCCCCCCCACCTTCCCCTCCCTTCCCCTACCTAATCCACCCCCCCAGCCCTATCTAAACCCCCCCTATCTCTGTCACAGAAGTTACGCCTGCTCGAAGCAGGCGTAACTTTGCGCGCGCCGGGCCGGCTGCCGCGCACCATGCTCGGGTCCGGGGGCTGGTCCGGAGGCCGCGGCCATGCCCCCTGATTGCCCCCGGGCCGACACCACGCCCACGGCACCGCCCCCGGATAATGTGCCGACCGCGTCACGCCCCCCCCGACACGCCCCCCGATGACGCACCGTCCACGTCACGCCTCCCGACACGCCCACCCCAAGAAAGCCCCGGGACTTACGCACGAGCCGGAAGCCTATGCAATATAAGCTCGGCACGCGCAGGGGTGTTTTAAAAGGGTTACGCACGTACCTTATGCGCGTAACCCTTTTAAAATCCAGCCCATAGTGTGCTAAGACATTGTAGAAGGTGAAGGTGCATTTATTTACATGGTGTGCTCAATGTGATGAAATATAGATAAAAGACATTTAGTGCTTAAAACTTACTCTTAAAACATTAACATAGTTATCTAATCCTAATGTTATAAATATACTATTATTCTTGATTCCCTTTATAGCCATGTTATGCTAATTTAATTGTGCGAACAGACCTATAACCGTCAGCTGACACGTTATATCAATTTGAGCTGGGGATCAATCATCACACTGTATTCATAACACAACCCTCCTGCTCTATATTTTACCACTAATTAGCGCCACCTCTTTCTAATTGACCTTCATAATAGGCATCATTGTGCGGCAACTTGTACCAACTTTTCACTCTGCCTTATTTTTAATCATCGGTCAGTCCATATTTTTTGAAAATTTTTTTGTGCTTAAAACTTAAAGTGCTCCGTGCTTTTACTTTTCTTGATAAATTATAAAGTCTCACTTAACTTGTGATGCCGATATTTCAAGCTGTTTATGCCCAGGTTACTCATCCGATAATAAATGGCAACGTGATGACTCTCCACATTGCCGTGTCTGTGCCCCGGACGAGATCGTCCTTCTTCAAGGGCAACATTCTGCGCCAAAAAAAACTTATATTAAACGCTGAAATAACTGTATTAACACTGTCCTCACCTGCAGAACTACTTACTCAGTCTTTCCACCATTGTAACGTCTCGGCGTTTTTTTTGATCTTCTCTTCCGGTTTACCACTTCCCGCCACCATTTTAAACCCCTTGCATACGTGACGTCACCACGTTTTTCACAGTCATTATAAAGAATACCACTCGATCATACTGTTTAAACCATTTGGGCTCACTGTCCGCATCCAGAATATCCATTGTTGCTCCTTTAAATTAAGCACTGTATTGGGATCACCCCCACGTTGTTGTAAAGTTACTACTTCCAGAACTCGCCATGTCAGCTGTTGAAAACTATGCTGTTTTTCTAAACAATGGGCCACCATTGGAGCCATGAGTTTACCTGTAGCTATGCAACTGCGATGTTCAATCAAGCGCACACGGATTTGGCGTTTTGTACGTCCTATGTAATACAGGTTGCAGGGGCACACTATGATATATATCACGTGAGATGTATCACAACAAGAATACTGTCTTGATTTATGTACCTTACCATATTTATCAATCCATTCTACCCCCTCGATCACTTGACTACATAAAGAACAGTGTTTACATGGCCAATGCCCTGAGATTTTATTCATATCAATTGGGCTATCAATAGACAAGAAAGAATGCGTGACCAAATCCCCCACGTTTCTACTTCTACTATACGCTATGATTGGAGATTCTTTAAAAATATTATGAATCCTCAAAATTGGCCAATGATAGCGAATCAACTTAGCTATGTTATCTGATAGATTAGAATAAGGGATAGTGCAAACTACCCTTAAACCTTCACTTTCTTTAGGTGTATCAAGAAGTAACCATTGACGTTCCGCATTGTATGCACGCTTGTAAGCTTTTTTAATATATCGCGCTGGATAGCCTCGTACAAGTAGGCGTGTTTTAAGAATGTCTGCTTGCCGAACAAATTCAGCCTTTGTGCTGCAAATTCTCCGTATCCGGAGAAACTGCCCAATCGGAAGGTTATTACGTAACTGTTGAGGATGGAAACTAGAATAATGTAATAGGGTATTCCTCTCGCACTCCTTCCTGTATAATGTGGTAATGCAACGTCCATTGACCAAGCGGATAGCTATATCCAAAAAATTAATGGCTGTACAATGGTAAGTGCTGGTAAATTGTAAATGTACATCAAGGGTATTTAACCACTGCAAAAAAAGTTCTAATTCCTGTACACTTGAATGCCAAATGAAAAATACATCGTCGATGTACCGTGTCCAATCAGAGACTGGTTCAAACTGTGTATGAGAAAACAATTTTTCTTCTTCAAATTGTCGTACGTATAAATTGGCCAGACTTGGGGCCATTGTTGCGCCCATTGCTGTGCCACTGATTTGTTTGTACCAATTATTCAAAAAGACGAAAAAATTCTCACATAATGCCAGTCTAGCTATAGCCATTAGGAAAGAAGTTGGTATTCTGTGTGGACGTTCTCTGTTCTCTAGATAGTTTTCTAAAATTACTAAAGTGTCTTCCTGCGGTATCGATGTATACAGAGATTTTATGTCTAAAGTGACTAATATAACTGAATCTGGCACTCGGATCTTCTGTAATTTTGATAACATATGCTTAGTGTCTTTGCAATAGGATAATGCTTCTTCTACCATTGGATGTATGATCACATCAATGAGGGTGGAAAGTGGTTCCAGGAGGGATCCTATCGTGGTTACAATGGGGCGCCCCGGCGGATTCTGCATATCTTTGTGAACTTTGGGAACCATATACAGAGTCGGAGAAATTGGAAATTTTACTCGCAAAAATTTAAGTTCCCTGCTGGTTAAAAAACCTTCAGCAAAAGCATCTTCTGTTAGTTGATCAATTCTAGATTGTAGTTGTGCAGTCGGATCTTGAGGTAGTGCTTCATACGTGGACGTGTCTTGCACGTGTTCCATGACCATGGCCTCGTATTTATCCCTAGCTAGAATGACCACTGATCCTCCCTTATCAGCTTTTTTGATAATTATGGTATTCTCCATTTTCAACGAGTGTAGAGCCTCTGTTTGTGCACGGCTTAAATTGTATCGTGGGGATGTTTTTGTTTGCTCAATTTTTTCTAAATCTAACATAACTAAATCGATAAATGTCTTTATTGCAGCATCTATAGTGCCAGGTGGCATCCACTTTGATTTAGGAAATACTAATGAACAATCTTTCTGAGTCTCTGTTTTAGAAAAAAACAGTCTTAATTGTAATTTCCTAAAGAATTTATACAAAAATCGGCGGCTCATGAAAGCATCATATGATTTATATGGAACGAAAGATAATCCTTTCGATAAAACCTGAGATTGAAAATCAGTTAAGATGATATTGGACAAATTGATTATGTTGGATACTTGGTTTGAGACCTCGTCCATGGGCGGTCGGTCAAGTCTGGAGCTGGTGGTTGTCGTGATGTCCGAAAAAACCTCCTATTTTGAGGCCGAAATGATGATCGATAATTTCTTCGCCCTCGCTGTTGTAATTGAGTGTCTGATTGGGGAGGGTGAATTCCTTCTTCTTCAGATGTAGAGGACGACATGTCATCCGAAGAGCCCGCAAATGCTACTTTTCTGGGAGGCCCTATTTTTTTACGCTGCCAAATATAAATTTGTCCTGTTGCATAGTCTTTTTCGTCCCGTTGAAATTTTTCAATCTTGCTTTGCTTTAAATCCGAACGAAATTTATCTATTGATTGATTCATTTCTTGTAAATGCTGGTCATAGATTTCCAATGACTCAGCGTGTTGTAAACCTTGTTTGATGCCATCACACTCGATACGTACTGTTTCACCAATTTTGTTAGTGGTCTCAATCAGAAGCAACATGATATCGAGCGAACATTTGTTTAAAATCTTAATCCACCGATCTACAAATTCTTTATCATCGGCATAAATAGAAGGTGCTATACTCATACGGAGACCACGTGGAATCATTTCAGTTTTCACATATTGTAACAGGGTTGCTGAATGCAACTCTAGCCGAGTTAGACGTTTCTTTGTTGTCAACAGTTGGTCCCATGTATGAATCTCACTAGCGACTTCATGATCTTCCAACAGAAGATGACCCTGAAGGGCTTGGGCGATTTGTTGGTCTGAGTAGCTATACACGTTGGACCACATGTTTGTGTCAGTATCTGGAATAAATTGTGCGAACAGACCTATAACCGTCAGCTGACACGTTATATCAATTTGAGCTGGGGATCAATCATCACACTGTATTCATAACACAACCCTCCTGCTCTATATTTTACCACTAATTAGCGCCACCTCTTTCTAATTGACCTTCATAATAGGCATCATTGTGCGGCAACTTGTACCAACTTTTCACTCTGCCTTATTTTTAATCATCGGTCAGTCCATATTTTTTGAAAATTTTTTTGTGCTTAAAACTTAAAGTGCTCCGTGCTTTTACTTTTCTTGATAAATTATAAAGTCTCACTTAACTTGTGATGCCGATATTTCAAGCTGTTTATGCCCAGGTTACTCATCCGATAATAAATGGCAACGTGATGACTCTCCACATTGCCGTGTCTGTGCCCCGGACGAGATCGTCCTTCTTCAAGGGCAACATTCTGCGCCAAAAAAAACTTATATTAAACGCTGAAATAACTGTATTAACACTGTCCTCACCTGCAGAACTACTTACTCAGTCTTTCCACCATTGTAACGTCTCGGCGTTTTTTTTTGATCTTCTCTTCCGGTTTACCACTTCCCGCCACCATTTTAAACCCCTTGCATACGTGACGTCACCACGTTTTTCACAGTCATTATAAAGAATACCACTCGATCATACTGTTTAAACCATTTGGGCTCACTGTCCGCATCCAGAATATCCATTGTTGCTCCTTTAAATTAAGCACTGTATTGGGATCACCCCCACGTTGTTGTAAAGTTACTACTTCCAGAACTCGCCATGTCAGCTGTTGAAAACTATGCTGTTTTTCTAAACAATGGGCCACCATTGGAGCCATGAGTTTACCTGTAGCTATGCAACTGCGATGTTCAATCAAGCGCACACGGATTTGGCGTTTTGTACGTCCTATGTAATACAGGTTGCAGGGGCACACTATGATATATATCACGTGAGATGTATCACAACAAGAATACTGTCTTGATTTATGTACCTTACCATATTTATCAATCCATTCTACCCCCTCGATCACTTGACTACATAAAGAACAGTGTTTACATGGCCAATGCCCTGAGATTTTATTCATATCAATTGGGCTATCAATAGACAAGAAAGAATGCGTGACCAAATCCCCCACGTTTCTACTTCTACTATACGCTATGATTGGAGATTCTTTAAAAATATTATGAATCCTCAAAATTGGCCAATGATAGCGAATCAACTTAGCTATGTTATCTGATAGATTAGAATAAGGGATAGTGCAAACTACCCTTAAACCTTCACTTTCTTTAGGTGTATCAAGAAGTAACCATTGACGTTCCGCATTGTATGCACGCTTGTAAGCTTTTTTAATATATCGCGCTGGATAGCCTCGTACAAGTAGGCGTGTTTTAAGAATGTCTGCTTGCCGAACAAATTCAGCCTTTGTGCTGCAAATTCTCCGTATCCGGAGAAACTGCCCAATCGGAAGGTTATTACGTAACTGTTGAGGATGGAAACTAGAATAATGTAATAGGGTATTCCTCTCGCACTCCTTCCTGTATAATGTGGTAATGCAACGTCCATTGACCAAGCGGATAGCTATATCCAAAAAATTAATGGCTGTACAATGGTAAGTGCTGGTAAATTGTAAATGTACATCAAGGGTATTTAACCACTGCAAAAAAAGTTCTAATTCCTGTACACTTGAATGCCAAATGAAAAATACATCGTCGATGTACCGTGTCCAATCAGAGACTGGTTCAAACTGTGTATGAGAAAACAATTTTTCTTCTTCAAATTGTCGTACGTATAAATTGGCCAGACTTGGGGCCATTGTTGCGCCCATTGCTGTGCCACTGATTTGTTTGTACCAATTATTCAAAAAGACGAAAAAATTCTCACATAATGCCAGTCTAGCTATAGCCATTAGGAAAGAAGTTGGTATTCTGTGTGGACGTTCTCTGTTCTCTAGATAGTTTTCTAAAATTACTAAAGTGTCTTCCTGCGGTATCGATGTATACAGAGATTTTATGTCTAAAGTGACTAATATAACTGAATCTGGCACTCGGATCTTCTGTAATTTTGATAACATATGCTTAGTGTCTTTGCAATAGGATAATGCTTCTTCTACCATTGGATGTATGATCACATCAATGAGGGTGGAAAGTGGTTCCAGGAGGGATCCTATCGTGGTTACAATGGGGCGCCCCGGCGGATTCTGCATATCTTTGTGAACTTTGGGAACCATATACAGAGTCGGAGAAATTGGAAATTTTACTCGCAAAAATTTAAGTTCCCTGCTGGTTAAAAAACCTTCAGCAAAAGCATCTTCTGTTAGTTGATCAATTCTAGATTGTAGTTGTGCAGTCGGATCTTGAGGTAGTGCTTCATACGTGGACGTGTCTTGCACGTGTTCCATGACCATGGCCTCGTATTTATCCCTAGCTAGAATGCAGGTGAGGACAGTGTTAATACAGTTATTTCAGCGTTTAATATAAGTTTTTTTTGGCGCAGAATGTTGCCCTTGAAGAAGGACGATCTCGTCCGGGGCACAGACACGGCAATGTGGAGAGTCATCACGTTGCCATTTATTATCGGATGAGTAACCTGGGCATAAACAGCTTGAAATATCGGCATCACAAGTTAAGTGAGACTTTATAATTTATCAAGAAAAGTAAAAGCACGGAGCACTTTAAGTTTTAAGCACAAAAAAATTTTCAAAAAATATGGACTGACCGATGATTAAAAATAAGGCAGAGTGAAAAGTTGGTACAAGTTGCCGCACAATGATGCCTATTATGAAGGTCAATTAGAAAGAGGTGGCGCTAATTAGTGGTAAAATATAGAGCAGGAGGGTTGTGTTATGAATACAGTATGCTAATTTAATTTCCATATTATCTAACATGGACAGTTGCAAATATTATATTTTATTCTTGGTTCTCTGTAAAGCCATGTTTCGCTAATTTAATGTTTCATGTAAACCGATATGATGTTCCCATAGAATGTCGGTCTATAAAAATGTCAAATAAATAAATAAATAAATAGTGCTTCCTTGACCTCCCTCTTTTACATAGTTGAAACTCAGTTCCTTGGCCTGACAAGGTTTCGAGCTCCTACATAGTGGGTTCTTTCACAGCTGGTTATACTTGGAGGACCTGGGAACTGGGGGCCGTAGTACATCTTGATATATGCTGGAAGGTCCTGGAGGCTGTGAGGTGGCAGAGAAGAGGGGCTGAGAGCTGTGGTAGATCCCTCGGAGAGGGGGTGGCAGGGGTGATGCTGGAGGTGACCTTGGTATGGGTGGCAGTGTTGGCACTAGAGGAGGTCGTATCATAATGGATGGTGATGGAGCAAGAGGTTGAGCTGACAGCAGGGTAGGTGGAACTCCAGCCTACGGAGGAACCATCCAGGGTAGTGGTGCTGCAAAGGCTAGTGGGGGGCTGCATTCGGGGAAGCATCACATAGTAGCGAGCATTCAATGTGGGTTTTAGGTGGCGGGGGGGGGGGCATATTCTGCATCTCCCTCCACACTATGGTCTGGGCCTCCATTTGCTCATGAATGCCCGCTAGCTCCAGCTGCACGCCCTGTATCTCCTCTAGGATGACATCCCTAAAGCCCTGCATGTCAGTCCTGGGGCCTGCAACCTTCTCCACCACTCTGGCATTCAATCCCATTATACACTTCTCCGCTGGAGTGGCTTGTACATCCTCTTGTGTAGCAGTGCCAAGGTCTTTATCACCTGATCTGGGCTCCTCCTCAACAACAGCATGCCACCAGAGAACTCCCACATGTGACAGAGTGGCATTAGACTGGATGTCTGTCTCCTCCTCCATCACAGGGGTTCGAGCTCAGGCAATGGGTGTTCCTCAGCTGGTTCTCCTCCTCACTGTTCTCTTCTGGGCTAGCAGGCAGCACCTTTGAATGCTGCTTTGTCCATCGGAGGCCACTGGGTCCTCGCCTGGCTTCTCCCCTGCAAAAAGAAAAAGTGCACTATGAGGGAGTATATAGCTGTCTCCCCTCCCTGTTCGTTTATGTCCCACATTGCGACTGTGTTGTCTGTCTGTATCAATACAGTCTTGTATGAGAGGCAGTCCATGAAAGCATAAAGGGCATATCTGATCGCTTAAAGTTGTAAAAAGGTTATTTGACAATTTTTTTTGAGCGGGGTCCACGTACCTTGAGTTTGAAGGTTGTTGACGTGGGCTCCCCATCCCAAGTTGGATGCATCTGTGGTTAGAGTTGCTTGAGGAGTTGGCTGTTGGAACGGTAAACCGGTCCGCAAAGCCGATTGGTCTGTCCACCATTGAAGTGAGAGATGTAACTGGTTGCTGATTCGAATCAGGGTCAACATAGGCTGAAGAGCTTGCAATCATTGAGACTTCAGGGTCCATTGAGTCTTTCTCATGGATAACTTTGCCATAGGTGTTACATGGACTGTGGACGCCATGTGGCCTAGTAACGTCAGGAATTGATGAGCAGAGGTGAAATTGCGGGTGCTCAAGTAGTTTGCAAGATTTGCTAGATTGTTTGCACGGTCGCTTAGAAGAAAAGCTTTTGCGACTGTGGTGTCGAGGTCTGCTCCGATGAAAGTAAGAAGTTGAGATGGGTTCAAATGTGATTCCTGATAATTGATTAGAAACCCCAGGGAATGCAAAAGAGATATGGTGGTCCGAAGGCAGCAAAAGCTCCTTGTTTGGATGGATTCCTGATGAGCCAGTCGTCTAGGTAGGGAAAAACATGAATGCTGTTTTTTCTCAGATGTGCAGCCGCAACTGCCAAGCATTTTGTGAACACCCGAGGTGCTGAGGCCAGTCCGAATGGAAGGACTCAGTATTGGAAATGTCTTTTTCCCCACTACAAATCATAGATACTTTCGATGTTGTGGGGAAATGAGGATGTGAGCGTAAGCTTCCTGAAGATCCAGAGAACAGAGCCAATCCTCTCGTTACAATAGGGGAAAAATGGTTCCTAGGGAAACCATGCGGAATTTTTCTTTTTGAAGAAATTTGCTGAGATTGCGGAGGTCTAGGATGGGTCGGAGACTGCCTGTTTTCTTTGGAATTAGGAAATAACGGGACTAGAACCCCCTGCTGTGTTGAGACTGAGGAACGGTTTTGATAGCCCTGGTAAGCAGCAGGGTAGAGAGTTCTGATTGTTGTTGAGATATTATGATATTGTGCGACCACAGAGGAATGGGTGGAGACTCCGGGGGTAACTTTTGAAATTTTAAACGGTACCCCCTGTTCAGGATAGCTAACACCTACTGATCTGTGGTGATGAGGCTCCATTGATGTTGGAAGTAGTGGAGTCGACATCCAATAAGTAGATTGGGTTGAGGGTTGTTGAAAAGGCTGCTGTTCTCTGGTATGGATTTCAAAAACTAGATGCTGGTCCTGTTTGTGGGGGTGGCTGAGTTTTTGTCTGCTTTGGTTGACGTGGACGTCCTCTCTGGGATTGACGGAAAGGGCGTGTAGAAGTAGTAGGCGGATAGTACCTATGAGGCCGATAGAAGGGCCTTCTAGTGTCATGTCTTGCAGGTTTTCGTACTGAGGATGGTTGGTCTGATGGCAGCTTAGACAGCTGGAGGAGTGTCTCGTGATGATCTTTAAGCAAAGAGACAGTAGCTTGGATTTTCTCTCCGAAGAGGTTGTCTCCTGTACATGGCAGGTCCACCAGTCTCTCTTGGATTTCCATTCTGAGATCTGAGGCCTTCAGCCAACCCCATCTACGTGCACTAATACCTGTTGCTGATAGACGGGCCGATGTTTCAAAAGAATAATATGCGGCCCTTACTTCATGTTTCCCTGATTCCAGCCCTTTGACAATAAGAGCATTGAGTGCTGTTTGTGGTTGTTGTGGGAGGGTATCCGCTAAATCCTGTACTTGTTTCCATAAGTTCCTTTGATACTGTGTCATATATAACTGATATGCAGCTGTATGGGACACAAGCATGGATCCTTGGAATACTTTCCTCCCTAAAGAATCCAGAAATCTATGTTCCTTTCCTGTAGGAGCAGATGAATGTGGCTTCTGCTTCCTTGCTTTTTTCTGGGCTGATTCAACAACAAATGAATGATGTGGCAACTGTGGTTTTTGAAAACCTGGTGTATGTTGAACCAGGTATGTTGCGTCCGTTCTCCTATTGATGGCAGGCACAGAACAAGGATGCTCCCATAGGTGATGCTGAAGCTCTAAAAGGATTTCATGGATGGGTATCGCCATGACCTCTTTCAGTGCATCTACAAACTGTAGTACTTCAAGTGTCTTATGTCTGGTATCCTCTTCAGCCAGCAATTCAAAGGGGATGGTATCAGCCTTTTCCTTTATGAAATGTTGGAAAGATAGGTCCTCTGGTGGGGATTTCCTTCTTTCCTCTGGTGGAGAAGGTTCAGATGCGAGGTCATCAGTATCAGTGTCAGTATCAGTATTAACATCCTCCCAAGGATTGAGCTGAGGTTGGAAATGGGATCCAGAAGGATATAAGGGATCCTGTGGAAGAGGATGTTTTTTCATCGATGCAGATTTTGATGGTTGTTTTGGAATCTGCTTTGGCATCGATGGAGGCAGAAAAGGCATCAACGGGGAACCAAAAGGCATTGATGGCATCGATGAGAACCGATGTGCAGAATCCCCGATGGACCAGGCAGTAAGGGCATCAATGAACCCAGGAATGGCATTGAGGGCATCGATGGAAAGCGGGGTTTTTGTAAGCCCGATGGTCCTGGAGTCAACATCTTCAGATATTGCTGGAGCCGTCGGTAGCTGCTTTGGTATGGTTGGCACCAATGAGGGCATTGGGGAACCCGTCGATGGTATCGGTGCCGGGAGACCACCGAGTAAGGCATCGATCTTTGTCAGGAGAGGAGCAAATATGGTCGGGTCTGGTGTCGGTGCTGATGGAGGCATCGGCGTCGATGGAAGTTTGAATTTTTGCCAAGCTTCGATGACTGCCTGTTGAATCATTGAAGTCACTTCTTCTCTGGAAATTGGGACTTTGTCCTCTGTCACAGGAGAAGGTAAGACTGGCGCTGCTGGCACTTCCACAGCAGGGTGTGGTGGCACAGCCTCTGACACCGTTACCGGTGAAGAGCACCTCGGTGCCTCAGGTACAGAGGATCATGGTAGCTCTTGTACCTGGACTCACTTTTTCATCGGTTCGAGATCCCTCGAAGCCGATGCAGACACCAATGGTTCCGAAGGAACGGAATTGGAACGGTGCCGATGGCATCTTTTTACCTCAATGTTTTTCAACAAAGGAAGGCATTATCTTCGGTGACGCCGCCGAAGATGAAGATGGAGTGATGTTTTTGAAAAGTTCCTCCATTTTATCCAGTCAGGCACGCCTGCCCTTCGGTGTCATCTGGGCACAGGTGGAACATGCGTGGACATCATGGCCTGATCCCAGGCAGAGAACACAAATCTCATGCGGGTCTGTAATCGACATTGTCCGGGGACAATTTGGACATTTTTTAAAACCTGTGGCCATTGTTGAAACTTTCAGGCCTGGTAACGGTCAATGGCTCACGGTTAGTGATAAAAGAGTATCCAGAATCGACGGAAAAAAGACTCCAAAGAGTACTCACTGAACGGGATGTCAAAGGGAAACCCGAGAGGGAAATTTTGTGACAGAAATCTTATTGTTATAAGTAATATTCCGTGAGGAAAAAACAGTGAGACGATCTCACAGAGCTCCTTCAATGCGAGGCTAAAAGCAGCACGGAAAAAAAGAGACTGAAGGGACACCCTTGTGGCTGCAGGGATCATGGCATGCTGGGCATACTCAGTGGGCTCAGTGTGCCAGCCAAAAGTTTCTAGGAACTTTGACAGAAGTTTTCCGTGAAAGGGCTCCATCGACGATGTTACCCATATGTGAGGACTATCATCCTGCTTGTCCTGGGATAATGGTCAAATCCAAGCAAGTGCTGAGCCCCACTCCCCAAAAATAGAAAACAAAGTTGTACTTATGCGGTCAGTGGCCCCCCTGAATTCCAAACCCACGGCCCCCCAACAGCAAGATCCCCCAGCTCCAGCCCCCCTGAAGGCAAGATCCCCCTGCCTCCCCAAGCCTGACAGCAAGACCACCCTCCTCCCACCCCAGCCTCCCAATGCTTAAGCCCTCACCCTCACCACTGCCCCCTCCTCCAAAGCCCCCCTTACCTTATCCTGGATCCTGCATTAAGGATGAATGTAAGCTTGCACCCATCTGGATCGGTGTCATTTTTCAAAATGGTGATGACCTGACCTTGCCCCAGCCATGTGACTGCCGTAAGGTCTGGTGATTGGACCCAAGCCATGGGGGGGGCCAAAGGGTGGGAGGTGAGTGGGTCTTGCTGTCTGGGTTTCTGGACAGCAGGGGGGTGAGGGGAACTTGCTTTCAGAGGGGCTAGAGCATTGGGAGTGTCCCAGTATGGCATGTTCTTATGTTTTTATGTACGGCCTGGACAGTGGACGGACAGGCACAGTGTTAGAGGTCAGGCTCCTGTAGGGACGTACGGCCTGGACAGTGGACGGGCAGGCACAGCATTAGAGGTCAGGCCCTTGTAGGGATGTAGAGCCTGGACAGTGGATGGACAGGCACAGCATTTCAGGTCAGGTACCTGTGCTGCAGTGCTTACATTATCTGGAGCATAGGAGGCAGTTGGAGCTGCTGCAAGGCTTTCAGTTACTTTTATTCATCTTGCCATTCACATTGAAAATTTGGAAATCCAAGCAAAGGCAGGTTTACTTTCAAAAGCTCTAGCATTTCCATCAACTCTGGTGCCAGCCTTGAGCGGTGAGGGCTCATGATATCCCCTGTCATTGAAAGACACGTTCACTGGGCAAACTGGTTGGTGGACATGACAGATATCACTGAGCCACTTTGGCTAGGTTAGCCAAACTGTGGACTTGTGTGCTCAATATGCCAGCGGATCTGTCTGCATGTTCTCTGTCGTCTCTGAGAGATACCGTGTCACTGACAGCTGTGCTGGTGTCTCATTTGCTTGGGTGGACTGAGAGTACTCATGCCAGCTGCTTTCTCTCTAGCCCCTAGCACAACAGATGAATCTTTATGGGCAACATGCCTTTGGCATTCTGAAGTGGAGGAGGAGGAGGAGGAGGAGGTACTAGCTGTCACTAACAGAGTGCTGCTCCTGCTTGGGCTACCCCAACTCTCTGAAGTGCCTGCTGTTTCTACCTCTGCTTCATGCCTAATTTGTCTTTGCCTATGCCGCTCCTGTTCACGGACTTTTGATAACAGCAGGTCCATCACCATTAGGTACTGTAGGGCGAGTTTCCCTTTCACACGGGGATCACAGACTGTGGCGAGTATGTATGTGTTCTGTCCTGTTAAAGGCCTTAATCTCTCTTCCACCTGCTGCTGCAAAATGTCCAGACAATGCAGCACCTCAACTGTCATTCCCTCTTCCTGTTTAAAGGCCTCCAAATTTTCATCCAGGAAATTAACTATAGGGATGATGTCAGCCAAGGTGGCACTTCTGGAACTCAGCTCCTCCGTGACATCCTTGAAGGGCTGCAGGATTTTTACCAGCTGACTCATGACTAACCAATCATGATGCCCTAGGGGATTCTGCACACCTATGTCCATTGTTCCAGAAAGTTCATGAAGGGGTGTCAGCTCCACTAACCTCTCAAGCATCATAAAGGTGGATTTCCACTGGGTGGCAATGTTTGAATGAGACACTTGTGAGGCATCTCCAAATCAGTCTGCTTTTGTCAGAGAACCTGCCCCGCCTTCACACTTCTGTGGAAGTGCGCTGCTATATTCCTGCACGTCTGTATTAACCTATGCAGGTATTCATTCTCTTAGTCATTGGAATCCAATCCCAGAGCTGACTTCACTACCAGGTGCAGAGTGTGTGCAAAATATCGGATGTTCTTAAAGTGCCCGTCGTTTGCACCATTGTCGTGACAAAGAACCCTGCATGAGGATTCCTGTCTCGCTGGTGTAGTTGCATGCTAGAATATTGGCTGTGGTATGGGCCTGGTCTGTCAGGTGTGTGTGCAGTAAAGCCCACCTCCACCCTGATACTTGTTCAGTAATAGAGCTGCTGCCTGATCTTGCTCTTCCTCCTCCTCATCAGTTTCATCTCTCCCCTGCTGCACTGAAGTGGAGGTTAAGACAGGACTAACTGATACTCCTAAAACTTTGTCAGCCTCAGCTATTACTTCTTCCGTTTCTGATGAGAATCCCACACAAGATGATTGTTTATCTGAATCAGAAGCAAACAGTGACTGCGCTACATTGTCAACCCTAAGTCTTAGTCGAGACTTTTGTCCCACTGCTGCTTTTGTGTGTTGACATTTTGTCTGGCATGACTCAGCCTCCCCTTCCCTCACCTCCAAAACTACAGGGTCAGAAACAGGTGGTGGCGATGCATCATGTTTAGATTTCATTATTTTCTGCATGGAACTGCCTGCCCCTCCAAAGAGTTTAGATTGCAGCAGGTCCCTTTTTAACTTTAATGGGGGATTGGCACTAGTGCCTTTTGAAGTGCCTCCTCTGCCAGTCCCAATCACTTGACCACATCTAGCTTTCCCTGACATTATGGATTTAATGTCACTGCCTAATGCCTACTGGCTACCCACTGGCACAGTGCCTTGATATGCAGTAATGTAATGTGTGTAGTGTGCACACACAGAGCTTGCTTGTAACTACAAAAGAGGCAGACTGGAGATTTCACTGCACAGACTGTCCCAATAATAAACTTGAGTCTGCTAAACTACCCAGTGCCTACTATCACAGTGCCTTGATATGCACTAATGTAATGTTTGTGGTGTGCACACACAGAGCTTGCTTGTAACTACAAAAGAGGCAGACTGGGGATTTCACTGCACGGACTGCCCCAATAATAAACTTGAGTCTGCTGAACTGCCAGCCCACTGGCACTGATGCCCAGTGCACACAGAGACTGAGTGAGTTCAATTAAACAAATTCAGTTTAAAAAAGCTGGAATTGTTGGTACAGCAGGAAAATCAATGAAATGTATTTTCCAATGGAAGTTCTAGGAAACTAGCTAAAAAATTGAATATATCTCTCTCACCCACAACACCCAAATGGTGCTTGCTTGCAGCCTATCCCAGAGGGTGAATTAAACAAAATGGCACTGCTAGCAGCTTCTCTCCCTGGCACAGAGAGACCGTCTCAGATCACCTAAATAAACTACTTAAAAAACAAACAGGGCTAGCTGGCACTGCAGCCAAATAAAGAATAAATATCTTTCTCTCTTAAGTAACTAGCCTAGCTAGCAATTCAATACAGATTTCAGAACTCAGACTAGCTCTGAGTGCAGCCATCTTCCACAGAGACCACCTCCCCACACCAAAGAAAGTGCGTGGCATGCCACTTGCTTAAGTAAATATAGTGCTGGGTCATCAGGAAAAGCGTCACGAAGCGCTGAATGATAGCGCGATTGGCTGCATTCAGTGCATTTCAAAAAATCTTATCGCTGATATGTTGCATTCTGGTATCCATGCCAACCTGTCCGACCCACTCTGACAGGGCTGTGAGGTCACTGATGACTCACAGGAAAGGGCTGGTTTTTGGCTCTGGATACACCCAAATGGCGTTCTCCAATTGCAAATGGCGGCGAAGAAAAGCGCACGGTGCCAAACGTATGGAACGGATGATATGTTATATTCGTGGGGAGTCGCGATACGTTTCGCTTCACCATGAAAACAACGAATAGGGACAAATACGTTGCAGATTGCCAATACGTCGAAAACGAATGCACACCCCCTAATGGTTACATTTGGTTACATAAACCAGTGACGGCTGGATCTGATGCATGCTAAAACTCCTATGTCTGAACCCCAGATCCACTTTAATTAGCAATGTCATCCTTCTTCCATCCCCTGTGTAAACAGTTTGTCAGAACTTGTCTTTCAGTACCAGTTCCTGGGTGAAAAGCTTGTCTGAGCCAGTTAGTTCAAACCATGGGAAAAAGGAGACTGACTACCACCTAAGTCTACTCCCCCTTAATATCTTGGTCCACTCCACTGGGGACGGGAGTAAGTACAGTGTCTAGGTAGGGATGTACCTTGGAGAGGCTGGGTGATACTGAGCTGCTGTCTTCTGCCTGAAGCAGCTGCCATTCTCCGTGTTATAAAATCAGGGGTCGGCACGCACAAGGGGGTGCACAGTACTGCAACTTGCGCACGCCGAACCTTCGGGGAAACCAGCTAGCTTTCCCCGTTCCCTCCAAGGCCGCTCCGAAATCAGAGCAGCCTCGGAGGGAACTTTCCTCCCCCCCCCCCCCACCTTCCCCTCCCTGTCCTGCCCCCAGCCCTTAAAAAACCCCCCTTACCTTTGTTGTGGAAGTTATGCCTGCCAGAGGAAGGTGTAACTTGCGTGCGCCAGCCAAGTGCCGGCACGCTATCCCCTGACCTAATGGCCGTACGGAGGCCTCTGGCCATGCCCCCACCCCCAGACCGCCCACTCCCTGCCCCTTTTTTCAAGCCCCAGGACATACGCGCGTCCCGGGGCATTATGCGCACCACTGGGCCTTTTGAAAATAGACCCGGTGTGCGTAGGGCTTTTAAAATCTGCCCCTAAATTTGGCCTTAATTCAGGATAAAAAGTTGATTCATAGGAAAATAGGGCAACTGGAAAATTATGCTAGATACCTAAATTTGAGGTTTCTGAATTTTCCTAAGACTTCTTTTCTGTCTTCACGAGATTTGTTAAAGAAATATTGTTTGGAGATTCTTGGAATTCCCAAGGCCAATTTTCCACCTTTGAACAAAGTCTTTTTTTTTTTACCACCGGGATCCAGACCCAGAGGAACTCTGGATTCTTCTGAGACTTTGAATGCTCATCTTCAAGATCTGGACATTTCCGCCTTTCTAAATACCTTTGAGATTGCTTTAGAAGAAAGAGGGACTCTGCTTGTATCATTTGTTTTTGAACAAAATTTAAATATGTTTTTGAAATTGTTTTTCCGCAAATCTCAGGAACTATTCTAAGACAAAAAAAAATGGACATATCCTGATGTATCTCAAACTACTCAGGATAGGAGGAAATTGTTTCTTGCTATGCATCAAGAAGTGTTGAATTTGGTTGATACATTTCTTCTTAGATACCCCTGTAAATGTATTATTAAGTATCTTGGAATTAGGTACCAATTTTTTCCCCCTGATCAGTTATGTTTCTTTCTTGATCAAAAGCAAGTGATCGTGAGCACATTTGTTGAATCTTAATAGATGTTTAATCTATAAGTCTCTGGTTCTTTATTGCTAAGCCTTTACTTCGATATAGTTTCATATCTAGTTTCCCTATATATTACAATTCTCCACCTTCTTATTGGGGGACTAATGTATGTGAATGTATTTGTTTTATTTTATTTCATTATTTCCTATGTAAATGTTTGTTTTTTGACAAGATTGTTCTTGTTCATGCATATTGAAAAGCAATTAAAAAAAAAAAAAAGGATGATGACACGGTACCTTGTTACATGTGCATTCTTCACAAGAAATGACATACTCTGTTATATCCAGGCTCCATCTGAGCCCCAAAATTCACGAGCAACTAGTTCTTTAGTTTTGTAGCAACCAATAGGGAATAAAGGCAACTTCGAGGTACTTCCAAATGTGAAGAGCCCTTGGGTACATAGAATCAATCCTTTCTGTAAAGGAATGTTTCTTACCAGCTCCATACAGTATCCTCTTTTCCCTTTTCCAGTTCCTGCAGTTGGATCGGTGCGAACTCATCTTGATGCAGGTTTCCAAGTACTACCTCCATCAGATCAGAATTACTGGTTCCGAAGGCGAAGCTCTCTGGTTGGAGGATTGTGGTGGAAGTTTCCAGTTCTGCAGATTCTTCCCGTTCTCTCCAGGTCAAAGCATCTACCTTGCTGTTCATGAGCCTGGGCGATATGTTAATATAAAATCACAGAGCCGGGACTGGAGCGGGGGGGAGAGAAGAGGTGGTCGTCTGCCTCAGGTGTTGTCAGCAGGGTTGCTTTAACATATGGGCATAAACACACAAAGCTCCACCCTGATGACTCTACTGGCCAGTGCCCTGAATCTTAGGCAGCCAAGAACAGCTCCTCCACTCCCAGGTAGCATGCAAGGATCAGTTTGGGGCAGAGATGAGCCTGGAGCAGTCAGAGTAAAGTGCAAAGAAAAACTGCCTAGTCCCTAATCCAGCTTCTCCTCTTCTCTTGTTCACCACTGCAGGGAGCAGAAATGGTGGGGATTGGGGGTAGAGGAGTTTTGAAACTGGAGTGAATAGCAGAACAAAGAAAGAATTCAGTTTGTCTGCATATTTCTATTTCTAATTTGTGATCCCTTATACTGTATTTGGTGAGGGTGTGTGTTCTGTATGTGTGCTACTAGGCTCTTCAAGAGAGGGATTTGGTCGAGGTACCTCATCGGTGGGACTAATCGAGGCAAGCTTGGGGGAGCAGTGAATTGCAAGCAGTAGCCCAGTTGAATTATTTTCAATACCCAGCGGTCTGATGTTATTAGGGACCGTGCTGAAAAGTGATTGCATATTCTGCCCCCAACCAGAGCAGATGGCTGTGGCTTGGAATCTTTCAAACACCCTGCTGGTTTTTAGGGTTCGTCTGCTGTTGTGGTTTTATTGCCTGCGGTATCACTAATGTCCTCTGTGCAATGGTTGTGGAGGCTGTGGGCAAGGTTGCTCGTAGACTGGTTTCCTATACTGGGTATATTGTTTATAGGGCTTTCAATGGTAATAAGGTTTTTTGTACTGTGAGAACAATCATCTGAATGGGCTGGGTTGTCTGTTTGCAATGTGAGGGATTGCACCACCACATTTTGTTCTTTTATTTGCACTACTGTTTTACAGAGCTTGTCTCCAAATTATCTCCAAAGCACAGCAGATCTGCTAGTTTTTTGTTTGCTCGTAACCAGGCGGTCCTATGGGCCGCTACAGAAGATGCTGAGGTTCTTGAAGTTAAGAACATAAGAACATAAGAAAATGCCATACTGGGTCAGACCAAGGGTCCATCAAGCCCAGCATCCTGTTTCCAACAGTGGCCAATCCAGGCCATAAGAACCTGGCAAGTACCCAAAAACTAAGTCTATTCCATGTAACCATTGCTAATGGCAGTGGCTATTCTCTAAGTGAACTTAATAGCAGGTAATGGACTTCTCCTCCAAGAACTTATCCAATCCTTTTTTAAACACAGCTATACTTACTGCACGAACCACATTCTCTGGCAACAAATTCCAGAGTTTAATTGTGCGTTGAGTAAAAAAGAACTTTCTCCGATTAGTTTTAAATGTGCCCCATGCTAACGTCATGGAGTGTCCCCTAGTCTTTCTACTATCCGAAAGAGTAAATAACCGATTCACATCTACCCGTTCTAGACCTCTCATGATTTTAAACACCTCTATCATATCCCCCCTCAGTCGTCTCTTCTCCAAGCTGAAAAGTCCTAACCTCTTTAGTCTTTCCTCATAGGGGAGTTGTTTCATTCCCCTTATCATTTTGGTAGCCCTTCTCTGTACCTTCTCCATCGCAATTATATCTTTTTTGAGATGCGGCGACCAGAATTGTACACAGTATTCAAGGTGCGGTCTCACCATGGAGCGATACAGAGGCATTATGACATTTTCCGTTTTATTCATCATTCCTTTTCTAATAATTCCCAACATTCTGTTTGTGTACAGAATGGAAGAGATGCTAGTTGCCTTCTTTTAGGTCTTGTAGTGGCTGGGGTGTTATTTGTTCGTCAGTCTCAGAGCATACAAAGGGTTTGAGTTGTTGTAAGCACTCATAGATGTACTGTACCATAGAACATTGATACTGCTGAATGTGTGAGGTTAACATGGTGCTCTGAAAGTTCTTTCTAGCAAAGTCATCCAGGATTTTGTTGCCTTTACCTGTAGGGGTGTTTCCGTGGAGTTTCAATTTCTTCATCCTCTTCATGGCTACAACTGATGTATGAGGTAATTGCACCAGGCCATAACATTGAGACTTTTTAAGACAAAATTTTAAGTCTAATTTTCTGGCACCGGGAGAGATTGGCTGTGGGGACTCCCAAGATTTGAGAAGTACGGAATCTAAAACTGTACGAGATGGCAGGGCTGCTGGCTCAGAAGAAATGTCTAAGATCTTCAGTATTATGAAGACCTCCTTGTGGGGGTCCGGGATTTTCCCGATTTCCACTTTTAGAGTTTCTCCCATTTTTTCTACAAATTTAGAATATATCAGATCCTCCGGAGGGGAAGAATGTTCTGGGGGTTCCTCTGGTTCGTCAGACAGAAGGCCTATAGATGAGGTCGGTGACAATTGTGGGGAGTGGTAAAACAGAAGGGAGTCTACTTTACCTGGTTCTTCCCTAGGGGCAGGGGAGCCTTCTGGTAATCTAGAGCTCTTCGGACTATCTTTTATGGGTGAAAAATAGTCTCTCCCCTGTTCTTCTCGGCTTTGGTTTGGGATGGAAAAGTGAAGCTTTGGTGGGCTGATGTTCGGGTGCAAGGAGAAAAGCCACCTTATTATTGAAGAGATATGTTCCATCGCCTCTGCTGATCTCCTAGTCAAAGAAAGTGGCCCTGAAGAACAGCATTTCTTAGAGTTGGGCTTCTTCATGTTTTCACTCAACACCACTGAGAAGTCATAATAGACCTGAAGACCACTCTGGGATGATCCTGAAGAAATAATCAAAGGTGAGCTTGTTGGAGATGACCATAGTATGGGCATATAAGTTTGTAGGACAGGTTCCACTTCCACTGTGACGTCTTTGTCTTGTTGTGGCTTCCTTCTTGGTGATTCTCTATGCGATGATTGCTCCCTTGTCCTGTCATGATCATGGAACTGATGGACAGGTCATAAATGTAGCTCTTGCATCATCTGCGTGGTCACTGAGCTTGAGTTTTCTTTGGGTGGCTTCAGGCGGTCACTGCGTGGTCACTGAGCTTGAGCTTTCTTTGGGTGGCTTCAGGCGGTCTTGTGTCGCATGGCGGCTTGGATGGCTTTATTTTTGGTGCGTCTACATCGCGTGGAGTTAACTGCTTTGTTTCCAATTGATGTGTGTCACGTGGTTTGGATGCTGCTGTGCAGTGCGTCGATGGTGCTGTGCACAACAGGCGCATTGCCAGCGCACAGATTTTTATTGTAATTTTCCCTACAGGAGAAAGATAGAATCTGTCTGCAAGAAATCAGCAAGAACTTGCCAGCCATTGTCTCCGGATGATGCAATCTAAATTGTTAAACAATGCTATCTTTCAGTTCCTATTGACTGAAGGATTAACTCCTTGGGTGCAGTTCTTTTCTTTTGAGAAACACTGCTCCTCCCCCCCTTTTCTGTCTTTCTGTTAACTCTTGCTTGCCACTCATGGGGGAGGGAGGGAGAACTTTTGAAAAGAAAAAAAAAAAAAACTGGACTTAGTCCTGCAGTTTCTCTCTCTAGTTTCTATATGTTATAACTCAGACAGATTGATCAGACCTGCTGATCCAAATCTTTTCCCTCAACCTTCAATGCATTACTGCACTTGCCCTTCCTCGTCTCACTCTCTGTTAATCTTTTAATACTTTCAAACTTCGTTAATACTGAACTGAGATTACTGAACAGCGTGTTTAATTTCCTATTCTAATAATTATAAGAAGAAATTGTATTCTGATATTCCACATTGAAAGTAAGCTCAGAGTATTATTGATTGCAACCTGGAACAATAGTTGCAATCTATAAAGTAATGATGGGGTCTCCACTAGGAGGCGCTATGCTATTCTACCAGTTATATTATATTATTGTTTTAATAATTCTGTTGTATACTAGTTTTTATTTTTCAGATCTGCGGTCCTCATGTCTTAAGGACACTTCAGTTTTATTTTCTTTTTCACAAATTTTTACAGAATTCTGAACCTTAAAATTTTTACTGACAGAGGTTGCTACATATAAAGCAATCCCTCCCAAGCCTTTTCTTGCAAATCCAAATTGATTTTATTAAATTGAATGATAGAATTGATTCTCCAAGGTTAAGAAAGTAAGAATTTCACTTTAATCCTTACCTTAATAAATTTTTGCTGTATGCCAGTTTTTAATATTTTCCAGATTTATAGCCTTCCTGCCATGAGAGATGTGAAGATTAACACTTTGCAGTTTATTTTAACATTTTTCTAACACCTTTTGACTTTTGATTTTTGATCCTTGATCTAATTTTGTTTTTGATAACTTTTTGCTAAGATTTTTAGCTCATATTATGTGTTATCTGTTGTCTGTCTTGAGGTCAAGAAGACTATGAATGAATATTTGCAGGATGGATGAATATGTGTCAGTTTTGTGTAAATTAATATTTGCAGGATGAATGAATATGTGTCAGTCTTGTGTAACATATGTTAATGTAATGTCTGAAATACTTGTTTGTGATTCAGCTTACTACAAATGACTTTTCCTTTAAATGATTAATTTACATTTATTGCTATTTTACTGAATGAAAATTGATCACTGCATAAAAACTTTCTTGATAATGGGGTTACCCTCTGTTCTGAAAACTGATAATGGCTCTATTTACTGCAGCCATTCCTTTGCATGAATTTTGTCAATAATTGAACATTAAATACTTATTTGGCATCCCCTACAACACCACAGGGCAAGCCATTGTGGAGAGAGCCAATCATACCCTTAAGAGCTCTTGAAAACAAAAACAAAAAGGAGGGATTGCCCCTGGACTTCCCCCTAAGAAGGACTGGCTGAACAAGAACAAAGTATTGTTTTAAATCACTTTAAATCATCTAAACATATCACATATAAGACCACAGCCATGAGTAATCATTATGGGACTAGGGTTAGTCACCCACAGCCATCAGTTTTGTATAGAATATTTAATGTCTGGCACGGTCCTGTCCCCTTATCAAAGGGACGAGGATATGTTTCTGTGCTTGCTCCCACAGGTCCAATCAAGCCGTGGAGAGATGGAAAGGTGTCCAGGTCTACAGGACCCGATCCCCAACTTCTCCCTGAGCCTCCACAGCCCTCAGAAGGACAGAGACCGGACTCCTCGCAAAAAGCAGCACCACATGACCTGGGGACAGATCAAGGCCCTATCCAACCAATCTGCACAACTCTTAGAACAGCAAGGCCTTGAGAAAACTCCAGAGAACTTGTTAGCCGCCTTTTCTTGCCTGAATGCCTACTCATTAACAATTGTGTTCTGCACCCTCATCTTTTGCCTTATTTCTCCAGCTATGGCGATTTCAGAACAAGGACTCTGACAGAACAACATGTACATCCTCGATGCACAGAACTTTTCACACCTGTTGAATCGAACAGACTGTTGGATCTGCACACACATGCCAACCCAAGCCTGCGGAGAACGACTGATGCATGCTGTACCATTTAACCTTACAGTATGGACTAATTATCCTTTAGAGAGAGGTGTTTTCTTTAACTCTCCAGTTAATAATACCATACTACACATTGGTAGCTGTATTCAAGAGACTGCCGCTCTTTGTTGGGACTATGATACAGGGGATGGGAAAGGGACTTCAGGTGGGAAATATCCATATTGTAACCGAACCTTTGTATTAATCACTGAACACTTACATAATTATACCACATATATGTATGCAATTGGCAGATTTCAGGATGTGCAGTGGGAGACCCAAGCAAGTACAGAAAGTATAGAGGGGATGAAGGATTTACCCTTTGTAGTTATATAGCCCAAATGATAACCAATGACATGTCCACTAATCTGTTAGGAAACATATGGATGTTATGTGGGCGTAGAGCATATATGTACATTTCCCCAAGATGGATAGACAGATGCACTTTAGGCTACATCCTCCCCTCATACTATGCAGTCAAAAATTACCCAAAGCAAGGCTCCGTAACAAAGGGGAGGCGATAAATAATCCCATAGAAAAGTATACAGAAACTCAGATAGCTAGAAGCCTGTTTCCCCCAATGGGGACAGATATGAATTACAGAGACTTACACATCCTAGCTAACTGGACGACTGCCATATTTAATCAGACAGTCCATGCATTAAAACTACTCACAACAGAAGTCTCTCAGATTAGAGAAGTAGCATTCAGAACCGCTATGCCTTAGAAACCATTTTAGCTTTAAAGGGTGGTGTTTGTGCATTAATTGGATCTCATTGCTGTGTGTACATATCAGACTATAAAGCAAACCTCACACATACCATAGAGCAGATAGAAACCATGGTTGCTGATGCACCACTTTCAGACAGAATACCAACTTCTCCATGGGATTGGCTATGGTCCTGACTCCCTGATATTTCTGGTCTCAAAAGGGTGATTTCTATTATAATGACCATAATTGTCTTAATTATCTGCCTGTGATGCTGTATTCAGTGCATACCCAACCTCATATCCATACTGAAACCTTGCTCTCAGCCCGGATACAAAGATGTCTTGTAAGATGCCTAATAGGGAATCCTGAGCCCTGCAGCGTTGGCACACCACGCTGCACCAGCTCTGGGTGATATGGAGATTCAGGAGCTCATCGGCAGCTGGCACACCACGCCGAATCAGCTTTCTTCTCTCCATATTCTCCTTCCCCTATCTCCAGCCCATACCAAGACATAACAGATTTCAGTAAGGGTCTAAAGCTTTATTGAGCTGCCTAAACAAAAACAGAAAGGGTGAGATGTGGGAAATATGAGCTTTGCCAGCAAGCCATTTCATCAGGGTTAAACACTAACTTCCCTTCTCCCTGACATTTGCCTGAATAAAAGCATCACTTGTGCTTAAGTCTCTGCCTGGGAAAGGATACCTGACTGTCATGTATTTCTCTAGTTTATAATTAATCCTGATAGCCTGAAAGTAGGGCTGGGTGTTCCTTAGTCAGAGGCAGGACAAAGTCAGGAGGTATAGATTTCAGCAGCCAATGAAATGATCCGTGCACACCCCCTGAGCCAAAGCCAATAGTGTAGAGACATGTCTATTGCTATGGGGAAAGTAGCCAATCATGTAATGACACATCATCTGCCTTTGTATGAATGTACAATAAAAGAGGGCGCTGAATTGTGCTCAAGTCCTTTTCCTGCCTGCGATGAAAGCTGCCCGAAGTGTCTTCTTTTCCTCCATATTCAACAGTTTGGCCTTCCTTCTACCTTTCTTAATTCCTGGAATACATCTGGACTGTGCTTCTAAGATGGTATTTTTAAACAATATCTATGCCTGTTGTACATTCAACCTTTGTAGCTGCACGTTTTGTTTTTTTTCTATTTTCCTCATTTTATCAGTCTCCCTTTTGAAAGTCTGGTGCTAGAGTTGTAAATTTACTTATTGTCTCCCTTCTAATTATTAAGTCTAATTTGATCATAAAATAAAAAGAAACTTCTTTCTGAAGGTAATGCAAACAATGCAGTCTGTTGAATACAGACAAAAGCTGACAAATATATATATATAAACCAGATCTCAAAAGAGCTTATGAATTTTTATTTAAAAAAATGAGAAAAATCAGTGATGAGAGAAGCGAAAAATATGCTTTTACAGATCTGTGAGACCATGTCTGAGGGATTTTCATGGTTCTGGATTTCCACCGGAAGTCCCAAATCTTCCCAAGGCATGAGTCAATGTCCTAAATTTCCAGGTCAAAGATTCTTGTGTGTCCCTGCACATTAACCCCACTGGGCTGTGAGATGTCACCTGTTTTAATATAGACAAACAAGACAGGCAGTTATGGTTCTGTCAAAAGAAAAAGGAACAAGAAAACCCACATAAAAGGATAGCTGTCCCCCTGCTCAGGCTGTGATTTTGCTTGCTGTGTAAAGGAGATCTGCCAGGGGATGGAGTGGCTCACCTGTAACAGGTGTGCTGCGTGAAGTTGCTTACCTGTAGCAGGTGTTCTCCATGGACAGCAAAAAAAACCCAAACAGCTACACAAAATGGGTGACATCATCCAACGGCACCAAGTCAGTCCTTTTTTTTTTCTTCTCATAGCTCAGAAAGCAACTTCAGCTACTGAGCATGCATGGGACTTCTCGCGCTAGAGTCCCTGGAAGCGATTCTGCCTCAGTCTTTTTCCAGGCCAGGTAAACTTCCCAGAGAGGAGGCGGGGGGGACAGTGTGGCTGTTTGTTTTATTGTCCCCGGAGAACAGCAGTTACAGATAAGCAACTTTGTCTTCTCTGTGGACAAGCCCACCAAACAGCCTAGTTGACTCCCTAGTTGAGGATTGCTTGAAATAAATATCTTTGACTGACATTCTTTGTTTTTCCTGCAACCCATCTGATGTTTTGTGGGAAATTTGTTTTGATTATTTAAAAATGTTCTTAAGAACTACTTTTCCCAAATATACTGTCTTTGTGTAAATCCTTATCCCAATAGTAATGCTTTGCAAAAGTCTGTATTGTTGACCACATGGCAGCTTTACAGATATCTTGGATTGATAAGAGTTTATTTGCACGATCGATATAGACATTGCTCTTATTGGTTGTGGCATGTCCAAACCAACAGTTACATAGCAACGAGAAATGCATTGAGTCAAACCACCTTGATAATGTTTTGTTTTTTTGACTATTATAAATTTTTTAGCTGTGTTGTACGATATGAAAAGTTGAATTGATTTTCTGAGTGTCTGCACTGTCTAAATAGAACAAATGTGCTCTTCTGCAATCAAGGGTATGTAATACCAGTTCAACTGGTGTTGCTTGCAATTTTGGAAAGAACGGTGGAAATACTATTTCTTGATTCAGGTAGAACTGTGACAGTACTTTTGGCAAGAAGTTTGGGTGAGTTCTGAATAGTATTCTATTTTTGACTATCTGTGTGTATGGTGTATAGATTACTAGTGCTTGTACCTCACTTACTCTTCTGGCTGATGTTATTGCTATTAAAAACAAGTTTTCCATGCCACAAATTTCATTTCCATATTAGCCATTAACTCATATGGTGACTTCATTACCTGTGTCAACACTATTTAAGTGCCATTATGGTGCTGATTCTTTCAGTGGAGGATTTAGGTTATGTATACTTTTTATGATTCTGGCCACTACTGGTTAATGAGAAACTGGTTTTCCTTCAATCAGGTTGTGAGAAACTTCTACTGTATTTAAATGGACGCTGAAGGAATTTGGCTTTAGTCCAAAATCCATGAAGGGAAGTAAATACCAAAATATTTTCTTGATTGTATATGTAAATGGTTGATTTTCATTATTTTTACACCAGTTATTTTTTATTTATTGTATTTATATTCTGCTTAGTTAGTAAATCTTTTCCACTTGAAGTTCTATGATTTTTATATGGAAGCCTTTCTGCACGTTAACAAAATTTCATTAACTCTTTGTGGCAATTGTAATTGCTTGATTATGTTACTCTCAATATCCATGCTGTTAATGCTAGAGACTGAATGCTGGGATGAAGAACTGTTCCTCATATTGAGTTAACAAGTTTGGAACTGTTGGTAACCTTATCGGTATATCTACGGCTAGCCTGTGTAACCAAGGGAACCAATTCTGTTGAGGCCAGTAAGGGATTATCAGGATCTTTGTTCCCTTGTTCTTTCTTAGTTTTAGAATTGTTTTTGCTATTAGTGGTATTGGAAAACATGAATAGACTTATGTTGCCTTTCTATGGAATCAGAAGGGCATCCTTCACTCTCACATCTTGTGATGGTCTTTTGGTTCAATACTGTGGTAGTTTGTGATTGAACAGAGATGCGAAGAGGTCTATTACTGGTGCTCCCCAAGTCATGAAAAAGTTCTGCAGTATGAGATTGTCAAGAGACCATTTGTATGGCTGTAGTTGACGGCTTAATCTTTTGGCTATTATGATTTTTTCCCTAGTAGGCAAATTGCTGAAATCTGCATTTTCCTTTTGGTTGCCCATTTTCATACAGCTATCAATTTCTTGCAAAGGTGGTAGGATCCTGTTTCTCCCTGCTTGTTTGTATAGAACATGGCTACTTGATTGTCTATTTGTATTCATAGCACTTTGTATAAAGGAATGAATATCAAGACCCTCTTAAAAGACCAGGACCAGACATTTATTCTGGTTCACCTTAAGGCACCACCCAGAAGGAAATCCTGGTCCCAGGGTGTTTAGTTGAGCAGGCCCATGAAGGAACGGAGAGGCCCTGAGGTGGAGAAAGACAGATATCCTGCCAAGTATGAATATTGGAAGTCTTGATTTATGCTGCTGAGATAAGTAGGCTGTTTCTGTTATTGTTCTGCTTCACTGTGAATAACACATTTTCTGAGGAGAATGGCTGGAATCCAGACTGTTCTGTCTTCAAGCCTCCTTCTAAAGTCTAATACTGCTCTCAAAAAAATCACATATGGTGTAAGCAGTAGGATTTCTGTTCTAAGCGCCAGCATAGAACAGAGACCCACGACCAAAAAAAAAAAAGAAAGAAGAATTTTTTTCCCTAGAGCCTTGCTGCAGAGGCAACCAGGACTTGAGTAAAACAGGCTATGGGGGCTAGCCCTGCCTGACAGATAAGAAAAGGGTGGTGAGTTAGAGCTAGACAGGCTAAGGATTTTTCCTTCCTTTCTCCGAGGCCGAAGACAGCAGCCTCTGTAGCACCAGAGCACATTAAGCCAAAATGGAGTGTCTACTGGAGGTCCTCACAGAGGGACAACAACAACTACAGAACCGGCTGGTGCTACAGAAACAATTCAGTCAGCATCAGCTGTTACTGACCCAGAAAGCAGAAGTGCTACAAGCAACTATAGCAAAGCCTAACCCCTCTATCTCCCGTGATATTTAAGATGGCTCCAGGTGAGGAGTCAGACTGTTTCTTGGTCTATTTTGAGCAAACTGCCTGGCTGTCAGGATGGTCAGAATCTATGTGGACTACATACCTCAGGAATCTACTGACAGGCAGCAGCCAGATTGCCTTTCAAGCTGCAAAACCTGATGAATGAGCTAGCTAAACAGAAGTTAAAGCCACCAAACAGAGAGCTGGATGCACCCAGAAGTATACCTGCAACAATTTCAGCAGGACATCCTTCAAACTGGGAAGAGTCCACAAAACATTTTCTACCAGTTTAAAGATGCAGCCTGAGGGGAAAATAGGCTCTGAAGTAGTCGAGCAGTTTGTGGATGGCTTAGATCTTTCTATGCAACAGTGGGTATGCCAGCACCCAAAGATTATCATAGAGGCAGCCTTAGAAATAGCTGACACTTTCCATTTGGAACATCCAGTGCTACAGTGCCCCAGGCCGCCTGGGGGACCCAGATACTACAGCCCAAAAGCAAGAAACTGTCATGGGAACCAAGTCCACCACTCTGCTTCAGCAGTGAAAAGAGAGAGAGCCCTTCACCCATGACTGTCCTTGAGCAAGCAGTGACCCTATAAATGACAATGGAAGCACCTCACATGTTTGCAACTTTGTGAGCAGTCCCCACTTAGGTTTCTCTACCTTTGTGATTCCAGTGGAACAGATGGCTTTTCCCATGCAAGTGCTTGTGGACTTGGAAGCATTTCCAGAGGCCCCACACCCTTTGCAGTAGAAAAGGATCAGAAGACTCATCTGTATATTGTTCCCAGCATCCCCCGGGAGAGGACTCCATAGTTCACAGCAAGCGATCCAGTTTTTGAACTCCGCAGCCCCAGCTTCCAGAGGTCCTGCACCTTTTGCAGTAGAAGAGGACCGGAAGTGGACACCACTAGGTGCGCGAATCTCAAACCTTTCAATCCTTTGAGTGAAGATCAAATTAATGGTGGTTGAAGAGGATTGGTAAGTAAAGTTTTAGAAATTCTTGCACTTAAAAAAGTCTGGAGAGAGGTTTAATAGTGGGATATATTCTTTAGAGTTTGTGTGTTTCTGAGATAATAAGCAAGCCAGAGGGAGTTATTTCTAGTGTCTGTCTTTCCCTCCAACCCACTCCTTGCTCAACCCTTGATTTTTAGGTAAAATACATTTTCTCAGTAAAAATCTATCAGGCTCTTTTCTAAATCAAACTATTGCACCAGCCCTTATTGAGAGTTTAGTCAGCCCCTTGTAGGTCACTAGCAGATTAATTAGTGAATACACCTATAAATTTAAAGTATTCTAATTCCTACTCCCTTAGCAACCTAAACTTAACTAGGAACTCAACAAAATTAAGATGAAGGCAGCAGTCCACCAGCAAGAAGGGGGCTTTCCAGTCTTTTGCATCGAGTATCACATGTATGATTTTTTACCCGCCAGTGAGAGATCGTATGTGTGCACCCGGTGCAAAGAGCTCCTGGCTCTCAGAGAACGAGTCCAATATCTGGAGGTTAGAGTGGCAGATCTGTAGAAGCTGAGGCAGACAGAGAGGTACATTGATGAGACCATCAGGGACATAGTAGCCAAGTCCCAAATCAACTCTGATAGCCCCGGTGCTGCCTTGGATCAGAAATGTCTCCTAGTTGGAGAGCATTACCTGGTGTAGCAAGAAGTGATCCTGCAGCAAGGACTTGCTCTCCAGGTGATGTGTTGTTCTCTCGCATTGAGGACAAGTCTCCCAGGGCTACTGCCCAGGAGGGAAGGTTTAGGTCGGCCATCATATTTGGTGATTGGATTATTAGAAATGTAGATAGCTGGGTGGCTGGTGGACATGAGGACCACCTGGTAACTTGCCTGCCTGGTGTGAAGATGACGGACCTCATGCATCACTTAGATACAATTATAGACTGTGCTGAGGCGGAGCCAGCTGTCATGGTACATGTGGGCACCAACGACATAGGGAAATGTGGGAGGGAGGTTCTGGAAGCCAAACTTAGGATTTTAGGTAGAAAGCTGAAATCCAGAACCTCCAGGGTGGCATTCTCTGAAATGCTTCCTGTTCCACGTGTAGGTCCCCAGAGGCAGGCAGAGTTCCGAAGTCTCAATGCGTGGATGAGACGATGGTGCAGGGAAGAGGGATTCAGTTTTGTAAGGAACTGCACAACCTTTTGGGGCAGGGGGAGACTTTTCTGTAAGGACGGGATCCACCTTAACCAGAATGGAACCAGGCTGATGGCACTAACTTCCCAAAAGAAGATAGAGCAGCTTTTAAACTAGAACAAGGGAGAAAGCCGACAATCACTCAGCAGTGCATAGTTCAGAGGAATGTATCTTTGAAGGATACTAATGAAACAGGAGAGTTAGGGCATCCCAACAGAGAGGTTCCAATAAAAGCAAAAGTAGCCCATGTGCCTATAAGTAATGAGTCACCTGAGCTAAAGAATTCCAAATTATCCATATCAATGGAAAAGAAGGTTGTTATTACAAACAAAAAACGCACTTTGAAATGTCTGTATGCTAATGCCAGAATGAGAAGTAAGATGAGAGAGTTAGAATGTATAGTAGTGAATGATTAGAGACATAATTGGCATCTCAGAGACCTGGTGGAAGGAGGATAACCAATGGGACAGTGCTATATTAGGGTACAAATTATACCGCAATGATAGGGAGGATCAACTTGGTGAAGGTGTAGCACTTTACGTCCAAGAGGGCATAGAGTCCAACAGGATAAAGATCATACAAGAGACTAAATGCTCAGTAGAATCTATATTAGTAGAAATCCCATGTGTGTTAGATAGGAGTATACTATCATCCACCTGGCCAAAATGATCAGACAGAAGATGAAATGCTAAGAGAGATCAAGGAAGCTAACCAATTTGGCAGTGCAGTAATAATGGGAGATTTCAATTACCCCAATATTGACTGCATAAATGTAACATCAGGACATACGAGAGACATAAAATTCCTGGATGGAATAAATGACTGCTTCATGGAGCAATTGGTTCAGGAACAAACGAGAGAGGGAGCTATTTTAGATTTCTTAGTGTAATGCAGGATTTGATGAGAGAGGTAACGGTGGTGAGGCCACTTGACAATAGTGATCATAACATGATAAAATTTAAACTAATGACTGGAAGGGGGACAATATGAAAATCTAAAGCTCTAAAACTAAATTTTCAAAAGGGAAATTTTGATAACATGAGGAAAATAGAAAAAAAACCGAAAGGTGCGCCAGCAAAGGTTAAAAATGTACAACAGGTGTGGACAATACCATCTTAAAAGCGCAGTCCAGATGTATTCCATGCATTAAGAAAGGTGGGAGGAAGGCAAAACAATTACCAGCATGGTTAAAAGGTGAAGTGAAAGAGGCTATTTTATCCAAAAAAACATCCTTCAAAAATTGGAAGGAAGATCCATCTGAATAAAATTAAAAAAAAGCATAAGCATTGCCAAGTTAAGTATAAAACATTGATAAGGCAGGCTAAGAGAGAATTTGAAATGAAGTTGGCCGTACAGGCAAAAACTCATAAAAACTTTTAAAAATATATCCGAAGCAAGAAACCTATGAGGGAGTCAGATGGACCGCTAGATGACCAAGGGGTTAAAGGGGCTCTTTTGGGAAGATAAGGCCATTGCAGAAAGACTAGATGAATTCTTTGCTTCTGTGTTTACTAATGAGGATGTTGGGGAGATACCGGTTCCAGAGATGGTTTTCAAGGATGATGATTCAGATTAATTGAACAAAATCACTGTGAACCTGGACGATGTAGTAGGCCAGATTGACAAGCTAAAGAGTAGCAAATCATCCGGACCAGATGGTATGCACCCCAGGGTTCTGAAGGAACTCAAAAATGAAATTTCAGATCTATTATGTTGCACGTCCCAGCCGCACTGGTGCCATGGCCGGCCCTGCTCACCTTGGACTCCCCTCCGCAAGGCCTGGTCCATCCTTCCTTGCAGCTGCAGCCGCAGCCAGCCCCTGGCGTCCCGCGGCCTATCCCGGCCTTCGACCTCGCATTGCTCCTCATGTCAGGGCTCAGCGTCCTCACTGGCGTCGGGTCTGCCCCTAGGCCAAGCGTGGGAAACTCCTCCGTGGCGCACGACAATGACATCATCTGAGCCCTGTATATATGCTTTGGCAAACGGGTCATCTCATTGTTGAGAAGCTAGTTGCCGTCCTATGTTCCTGCGTTCCTTGTTCCTTGCCTGATCCAGTGTTACTGTGTTCCTGTTCCAGCACTTGTTCCTGTGTCTTCCAGTGCTCCTGTGTTCCCTTGGTCCTTCCTGTGCTCTAGTGTCTGTTCCTGTTCCACTTCCCAGGTTGTACCTTCTCGGACTGATTCACGGTATTGACCCCTGCTTGCCTCTGACCACGTTTGGACCGCTGCCTGGAACTGACCTGTGCTTGCCTCTAACCACGTTTGGACCGCTGCCTGGAACTGACCTGTGCTTGCCTCTGACCACGTTTGGACCGCTGCCTGGAACTGACCTCTGCTTGCCATTGACCATGCTCGGACTGATTCCTGGAACTGACCACTGCTTGCTACTGACTACACTCGGACTGATACCCTGGCTTTGACCCTTGCGCGCCACTCGGACACTCTCTTTGCTTCTCCCGTGACCACCAGGCCTGCCTGCTTTGACGCTAACCGCGGCCTTCTACAAGCTAGACCACTAGGCGCTGCCTATCCAATCCAGAGGACCTTCAGTTCCGGTTCCCTCCAGTATACTCTGCTCCGGTCTAGCTCACCTATTCTCCATTAGCCGCGCAACCTTGCTCGTGGTGGGCACACTTCTCCGGGAGATCCTCCGAGGCCCATCTAAGCCCAGGCGGTCCGGGTACCCAAGGGCCCAACCCGCGGAAACCCCGGACTGTTATTGGTGCAGCTCCAGCTTGCCTCTGTCTCCTCGTGTGCTCCGCCTACTGGCGGCAGGCGCCCTCTGGGACCTCCCTGAGGGCTGTACCAATCCTGTGCCAGGCCAAGGGTACACCTCCAGCGCAACATATTAGTTAAAATTTGTAACCTATCATTAAAATCATCTATTGTACCTGAAGACTGAGGGCGGCCAATGTAACCCCCATATTTAAAAAGGGCTCCAGGGCGGATCCAGGAAACTAGACCAGTGAGCCTGACTACAGTGCCGGGAAAAATAGTGGAAACTATTCTAAAGATCAAAATCACAGAGCATATAAAAAGACATGGTTTAATGTAACACAATCAGCATGGATTTACCCCAAGGTAAGTCTTGCCTCACAAATCTGCTTCATTTTTTCGAAGGGGTTAATAAACATGTGGATAAAGGTGAACCTGTAGATGTAGTGTATTTGGATTTTCAGAAGGCGTTTGACAAAGTTCCTCATGAGAGGCTTCTAAAGAAACTAAAAAGTCATGGGATAGGAGGCGATGTCCTTTCGTGGATTACAAACTGGTAGAAAGCCAGGAAACAGAGAGTAGGATTAAGTGAAAAACAGTAAACAATGGAGTGCCTCAGGGATCTGTACTTGGACCGGTGCGTTTCAATATATTTATAAATGATCTGGAAAGGCATACAGCGAGTGAGGTAATCAAATTTACAGATGATAAAAAATTATTCAGAGTAGTTAAATCACAAGCGGATTGTGATAAATTGCAAGAGGACCTTGCAAGGCTGGAAGATTAGGCATCCAAATGGCAGATGAAATTTAATGTGGACAAGTGCAAGGTGATGCATATAGGGAAAAATAATCCATGCTGTAGTTACACAATATTAGGTTCCATATTGGAGCTACTACCCAGGAAAAAGATCTAGGCATCATAGTGGATAATACATTGAAATCGTCAGCTCCGTGTGCTGCAGCAGTCAAAAAAGCAAACAGAATGTTAGGAATTATTAGGAAAGGAATGGTGAATAAAACGGAAAATGTCATAATGCTTCTGTATCGCTCCATGGTGAGACCGCACCTTGAGTACTGTATACAATTCTGGTCGGCTGCATCTCAAAAAAGATATAGTTGCAATGGAGAAGGTACAGAGAAGGGGAACAAAAATTATAAAGGGGATGGAACAGCTCCCCTATGATGAAAGACTAAAGAGAGGAGAAGAGATGGCTGAGGGGGGATATGATAGGAAGTCTTTAAAATCATGAGAGGTCTAGAATGGGTAAATGTGAATCGGTTATTTATTCTTTCGGATAATAGAAGGACTAGGGGGCACTCCATGAAGTTAGCAAGTAGCTCATTTAAAACTAATCAAAGAAAATTCTTTTTCACTCTCTGGGCCCAGTTTATGACTAGTTCGACCAGTTCAGACTATAGTGAGTCATCTCTCCTGGAGGCTTTCCCATTAGACGAGCTGAACTTATACATCAGGGAACCTAAATTGTTCAGACCACGCCGGCAACACCGGAGGAGAAAACTCAACTAGTTCCAGTTGAGGGGATAGAGTTCCACCTGGGGTAGAGGAGGTTCCCTAAACACTCCATGATCCCATAGCTTCACTAGAAGGCAATGGGGAGAGTAACCCAAATAGTTTTAGAGAACCCAAGAGGGAAGATGAGCTAGTCAGGTCTGCCTAGGAAATGGGTCCAAAGGTCATAATCAAACTTCCCTCTTATTCTTAATGATGAAGAAAGAGATAAAGCATTGAGCAGTCTGGAAAAATCTAGAAGACTAATCCTGTTCCAGGATGGGGGCTTGTTCTAGGAAGGTCAAATTAAGGGGAAGGATATATAAAGGAGTATATATTAAGATCCCCTTAAAAAACCAGGACCAGACATTTAGCCTGGTCCATCTTAAGGCACAGCCCAGAAGGGAATCCTGGTCTCAGGGTAGTTCCCTGAACAGAAAATTAAGCGTGCAGGCCCAGGAGGGAACAGAGAAGACCTGGGGTGAAGGAGGTCAGATATCCTGCTGAGACTATGAATTTTGGAAGTCGTGATTTATGCTGCTGAGGTGAGCAGGCTGTTTCTGTTATTATTCTACTTCATTGTGAATAAAGTATTTTCTGTGGAGAAAGGCTGGCGTCAAGTGTTCTGTCCTCCAGCCTGCTTCTAAAGCCTAAGACCCCTCGTACAGCATCAGTTTGTTTTTCAAGGTTTGATTGTCATTAGAACACTGAATATTGTTCTGAGTTCTAGTAGATTAATATGAATAATGGCTTCCTCTTGTGACCATTCTCCCCATGTACAGATTTTGTCAAGATGTTTCCCCCATCCATAATTTTCTGTATAGCGGGTGGGTGAAAACTCTGACCACAGACAAATTTTGTGGTCTTTGTCCATGTCAATGAACCTTTTACTTCTTTTAGTTGGATTTTGCAGCCAAGTGGTTGAATACTCTGATTCCATCTCTTTTTTAGATGCCATTGTGCTTGTCTCATTTTCAGTCATGCTATTGGTATCACATGTACTGTTAATGCCATGTGTCCCAGTAGTCTAAGTATTTTCTGGTTGTTATGCATTCCTTTGATTGTGCTTCTCCTGCTATGCTGATTAACTTGTTTTCTCTTTTCACTGAAAGGTATGCTTTTGTCTTGGTCATACAACTAGATATGACCAAGGCAAAAGCCCTTCTATACTTGCTGCTTTTCAATGTTTATTTTTCATACTTTATTACAAAACCTAGATAGTTCATTGTTTTTATTAGTAAACTGGTATCTTCAAGTGAATATCTGTAGGGTAGACTTGATATTAGACAGTCATCTAAGTATGGAAATACTAGTACATGCTGTTTTAAGAGGTCAGCTGCTACAACTGCTAGGCATTTGGTGAATACCCTGGGCATGACTACAAGTCCAAAATGTAATACTGGTCTTGTAGATATTTCCAGTGAGCCTTATTGATTGGGATATCTGCATATGTGTCTTTTAGATCCAAGGATGTAAGCTAGCACCCTTTTTTGTAGGAGTTGTAGTATTGTAGCTAATGAGTTCATTTTGAGCATTTCTTTTTTTTTTTTTTTAGAAAATTTAAATCTACAGGTCAAAGGTCTCCTGTTTTCTTTGGAATCATGAAATATCTGAAATAGAATCCTGTTCCTCTTTGTGTTTGGGGAACAGGTTGTCTTGTTTTTGCTTGAAGAAGTGATTGTAACTTTTTCTGTTATATGGTGAGTAGTTCTATTGAGTGTTATTGGTAAACTGGGGGATTTTGTGGTGACACATATTCAAAGTTTAGGAAATATCCTTTGTTTATTTTCTTCAAAACCCATTTGTCTGTTGTTACCTGACTCCAGTGATTCTTGCAAAACTGTAGTCGTCCCCCTACTTGTAGTTTGGGAAATGGATTTTGGTATTTTTCTTGAATGGCGACAAAAAGGACGGGGTGGATTTCTGTCAAGGTTGCTGGTTCTACCTCTGTTGAAAACTATTCTGATTTTATTGTCTAGTTTGTGGTTGTTGCCCTTGTTACTGTGTCTGGAATTGCTGCTGTCTGATGAATGGGCACTGTCTGTATGAATAGTAGGGATTATACTTTCTTCTTTATGTGTAGAATTATGACCTCTTGAATGGTCCTTGTTTAACTTCTTTGTATTGATGAGTCCAGGTGCAAAGAAATCAGAGACCGCAGAGCTGTATTCTGTTATTTTTTTTTTATTGCTTCTATTGTCTCTTTCACTTTATCTCCAAATAAGTTCTCATCTGTAAATGATATCTATTTTTTCATGGACATCAACTCTTAGGCCTGAAGCTCTTAGCCAAGCTAGCTTTCTTGATGCTATAGTTGTGGCAAATACGTTTATGGCAGTATCGCAGTTGTAAATTGACCACATCATATGTTTGGACCAACAAAACAGGAAGGGAGGTGATCTATGAAAGCCATAATGGTATTAACAAACAGGATAGATGCCAGATGACCTTTATATGCATTTATTGTGGTGGAGACGTAAAAATGCCTGACTCAGGCCGAGTTTCGCCACTACCCAAGTGGCTGCCTCAGGGGCCGACTTGTTCAAGGATTTGAACATGCATATATCGTATATTATCAAGGTTTAAACCACCAGTCAAAATATGTCAGTATGATACAATTCAAAAATGTAGGCTACAGTTTTGAATTGTATCATACTGACAGATTTTGACTGGTGGTTTAAACCTTGATAATATACGATACTCTCTTTCCCACTGTATCAATGAGCTTAGGTCTTTTTCTGGAAATGAATTTGAATAGGATTTTGTTTTCCTGGCTGTTTTCATCATGGACTCTACAATTACGGAGTCATAAGAGATTTGTACTCTCTTATGTCCAAGGCACTTTTGTATCCTATATTTCACATTGATGTTTTTTTTGCTACTGGTGATCCAGTGAAAGGTGTTTTAGATTTTTATTTGAACTTTCATTAATGCGTCATGCTTTGGAGCGCTTTATACTGCTTTTGTGGTTGGATGAATCTTAGGGCTCCTTGTAATTCACTGGTTTCTTCAGCAACCTCTACTAGGCTGAATGTCAGTGATTCTGAAATTTTCTGCAGAAAACTGAGGTATGCTGTATCTTCCAGTGGGGTTAAGCTCCTGGGTTGTTTGGGTGTAGAGTCTGATGGTGGACCTGATGATGGAGCATCTGTTTCTATTTGCTATGGAGTTATACAAATTCTGTGAATATTCAGATGTGATCTCTATGAATGAAATTGTGTCTGACTTTTGTTTCTTCTCTGTTTTTTCTTCTCTTTTTTTAAAAAAGGTGGAAGTTCTGCTTGAAGATGCTTTCACAACCTTTCCAGTATTGGTTGTGTGAAAGGCTTTTCAGTTTGAGGCATTTCCTTAATGTATGCCTTTAGGAAGTCTGCACCTAATTTATGCATGAAGGTAGGGGAGTCATTAGTACTAGGCACAAGAGGCCCATGCCAAGTCTCTTCCTTGATGCCCTGAGTCTCAAGCTGCGGGTGGAGCAGAAGAGGCCCTGCAAGGCCACAGTGTTTCCTGGAGCAGCCAAAGAAGAGGACCTGCAAAGTTGCCAGCAGCAGCGAAGCCCCTGCAGGGCCGATGGCATTTCCTGCAGCCAACGGCCAAGGAGCAGGTCCTGTGTGGCCGTCAGCATTTCCTGTAGCTTAAGAGGAGGTCCTGTGGGGCTGTCAGCATTTCCTGCAGCTGAGGAGGAAGCCTTGCTAGGCCACTGGCATTTACAGCAGCTGAGAAGGAGGCCCTGCAGAGCCACAAAAATTTGCAGCAGCTGGAGGCCGAGGAAGAGGGAAAAGTCCAGAAACTGCCTCTCTGTGTTTGTGTGCACCTGTATGTGTATGGGAGTGCTCCTATATATGTATGTGTGTCTGTATGTGTGAGAGTGCTTGTTTGTGTGTGAAGTGTCTGTAAGGAGAGTGCCTGTGTGCATGTGAAAGTGTGTGTGTGCGCGCACTCAAAAGTGAAAGTGCCTGTGTGCGTGTGAGGGTTACAAAGAGTGCCTGTATGTGTGTGAGAAAGTGTGTATGAGAATGACAGTGCCTGAGGTGTGTGAGAAAGAGAGAGAGTTTCTCTGTGTCTGTGAGAGTATGAGAGATAGTGTGTATATGAGAGAGATAGAGGTTAAAGTTTGTGGGCTGCCCTCCAATCTACAACAATCTCATGGTGACTGGAAATCTAAAGTTCCCAGGTATGGAGAGTGGGAGAATATTTTAACCTTATCAGTTTTAATTATTGGATGTGATGTGTCTTCTTTGAAATATTTTATTGGTATTTGTAATTTTTTTAAACATTTTTTATGTGTTTTTAATTATTGGATGCTGTTCTATTCATCAGCCTGATATGTTTTAATTGGTATGGTTGATGTTTTATATTTCTTGATTGTTTTTGATGTTTAATGAGGAATTATGTTTCTCTTTTTCCATTGCTGCACTGCAGAGTTTGGCTTGTAGTTTCCAGTTCAGTTCTTGTCTGTATATTTCTAATTATACTTTATGGTCTATTTATTCTGTGTATGGCGAGGGTCTGACTGGGTTCTGCATGTAGTTTCTGTGTAGAGATCTATAGCAGCCGGATTTATTCTGTTCTCCTAACAAGAGGTGTATTGGTGTTTTAGGGCCTGGTGATATTTGCAGTGTTGCCTTTTCATGGGTAGGGTTGTGATTGTTAAGAGTCTGGCAGCTAGTGTTATGGTATGGCAGATTTGTATTGATTCTGAGTACATTTTTTGCAGGTATTACACAGTGTAACTGAGGTGTGCTAATGTGTTGCTGTTACACCAGTGTTTGAGTAATATTTTTCTGTGGGGAATGGTAAGTGAAAGTGTCCTAGTTCTGATCTGCATTCTTTGTTGAAGGGATTTCTGTGATTATAGGGTACTGCAGAACTTGAGGCGCAGGGTTTATATTATTCTTTCCTATCCTATAAATACTCCAGACTTCACACCCAAAAGAAGAACTTTATTGATTGATGCTCTTGAATAATTTTAGTGGTAGTTTTACAAGACGGTTGAAACTAATCAGGGGTTTCTTTGTTGCATATAAGGTCATTCTATCTAGAGAGGTCACTGACATATATCCCCAGCACTCTGCGACAATGGTGCAAAATGTTTGTAGCAGTGCCTTCTGTTTTATGAGCAGGGTTATCCTGTCTCCATATGGATGGAGGTACTGTAAGAAGTGGGTATGGAGAGAATCATGGGGCCCCTGCCAGGACTGAACTAACTAGGCGGTTTTCCTGTCATAGGTCATACAGGATTATTGTCAGGTGACAGCTGCACGGGAATGTAGAATAGATATCATTTATAATTTAATTTTTTAAAGTATGATGTCCAAATATGTGTTTTTACAAGTTTGTTCTGGGGAAGGCAGACAGCTGTTGATCATGAGTTAATTATCAAAATCTAAGGGCGAGGGATAGGGAGAGCTTATGGGCTGTGCCCTGGATCTTTTAGGTCCCTAGCAACGCTGTTGCACAAAGGCATGACATTTCTATATTGGCTGTTGCGGTAGGAAGCCTGGACTTTAGAGTTTTGATGACTCCATTTGAGGATCCAATAAAGGAGGTAGATACGTTACTTTTATTTTATTTTTTTAATTGTATTTATTTGATTTATATTCTTTCATGCACTTGTTGATTGCATGTGTTTCCTTTTCCTTGTGTATTTTCTTCCTGTCTCAATCACATCTGAAGCCAATTCGCGGTATCTCAGAATGTCAATGCTGAGCTGGTGATGATGAAACTCGGCACTGGTGTTTCTGTGCTGAAGGTTCTTCTTTGTGTTTCTTCGGTGCTGGTGTTTTCTCAGCACCTATCATTCCCAGCATCAATGCTTTGGCACTGACAGCTCAGAGGAAAGCTTGCTCGGCACTTATAGTTCTCAGTTCTGAATTTTAGAGCTTAATGGTTCACTGCCGTCATTCTTGTTTCCAATGTTTTGGTGCTGATGGTTCTTTTACCTCCAACAACTGCTGGCATCTATATTTCTTCAGGATTCAATTAAATTGATGGTGAAATTAAACTTAACGGATGCCAGTTAATTTCCTTTCTTTTAGTCCTGCCAGACCAGTCCAGACAATCGGGTTTGTCCCTCCTACAGCAGATGGAATGAGAGGGCAAGTTCTTTTTTCTGACACTTCTTCCTATAAAGCCTGGTGCAGTAGGGAAGGCAAACTGATGTGAAGAATTCTTCCTAGACTTAATCTAAAACCTTCAAACACAGAGATGATCAAAATAAAAAAGACAAATTAAGAAAAAATTGACAAAAGCAATTGTATTTGGCTCCGCCTTTCTCCATTTTTTTTTTTCCAGGATGTATTGTCCTCTGGGGGGAAAAAAAGGGTGCGTCAAATTGCAGAGTTTTCTGGTTGAGAATGTATCTCTCCTTCCTCTTCCTCCTCTGGTGAGTCCCCAGGGGAGGTTCCTTCATCTCTCCCTGACAGGGTTGAATCCCTATCCTCTAGAAGCTTGTCCAGGCTGAGCTGGAGCTTCAACCTCTTTTCTGGCAATTCTCCCTCTTCCCAGCTCTTAATTCCTGGACTTCATTCACAATATGCTTTGTGTCTAATTTTTACAAATTCCACTGAGAAGCCTGTACCTTCCGTTGCCCTACGCCTTTGGAGTTTGGGGAGTTCCTTGCCACTAAACTGTATCTGCTCCAATGCCTCAAAGAAGTGCCTCAACCTATCTACTGCTGTTGCATTTGTCTCCAGCAACACTGGGTATAAATTGGCTGAACCACCTCTCTGCTCCTGCTGTGCGGTGCAGACCATTTCTTCCCCACCTCCCGGCTGCAGCCCTCCTTCAGCCCCATCACGCTTCTTACAGAATGTGCTTGCTACCAAAGCAGTGCTAAGATGTAACGTCAAAATTACCTTAGGTAGAAAAGAAGGCACTGTGCCCAAAGATACTCCTGAATCCGAAATCTGTAGGAAGGGATCTCGACACTACAGCACCTGAGGCTCCGAAAATCCCCTGGCTGAACAAATAGCCACCAGGAAAACCACCTTAAGAGTCAGGTCCTTTAATGTTGCCTTCTTTAGTGGTTCAAACAGAGCCTCACACAATCTAGATTCAGATTCCAAGATGGACAAAGCTGCTGTACCTGAGGACGCAAGTTGTTAGCTCCCCGAAAGAAATGTATGACCTCTGGATGTGTGGACAGAGGATACCCCTACACCTTACCCTGGAGACAACCCAATGCCACTACCTAGACTCTCAGAGAGTTAAAGGTAAGCCCCTTGACCAGACCTTCCTGTAGCTTGAGCAGGCTGCACTCCTTAACAGCAGATCAGGTCTCGAAGACCCTCCATATTCATACTTACGTCAAGGATGTAGACGGTTGCCTAGCCTGCAATAAGGTTGTAATAAACTGCTTCAGAATATCCCCTCCATCCCAGTCGTCGCCTCTCAAAAGCCAAGCCATGAGACAGAAGTGAACTGCTTGATTCGAGAATATTGGGCCCTGGAGGAGAAGATTCGACAGATGTCCAAACCTCAGCGGTCTTTCCATGACCATGCTGATCATATCTGTAAAATCATGGTCGACGTGGCCACTCTGGAGCTACCAGAATCATGTTGTCCGGATGTTTCTGTATCCACTGTAACACCTTGCCCACCAGAGGTCATGGAGGGAAGACATAAAAAAAGAATCCCCCGAGGCCACAGCAGAACCAGAGCAGCAATTCCTTCCACACCAGTTCCATTTGGCAGCCATAAAAACTGCAATGCCTTGATGTTCTCTTTGGTCGCCATCCAGTCCCTATGGGGATACCTCCCATCTTCCGTGAATGAGACACATCGCTGCCTCTGACAGTTCCCATTCTGGGGTCTAACTTCCTCCGACTGAGAAGATCTGTCTGAACATTGTCCCCTCTGGCAATATGAGAATACCGCCAGCCATTCCAAGCACTGCTCTGACCAGAGAATCAAATCGCAGGCCTCTTGAGCCACCACCTGACTTTTGGGTTCGCCCTGGCAGTTGATGTAGTGTCATTGCATTGTCTGATAGAACCTGTACCAAATGGCCGCATAACTGTGGCAGACCTGCAAGCAACGCATAGAAATGTAAGCAACGTGAAAGCACCACTCTCATCTCTAGCCAACTGATGGACTATGAGGCTTTCTGTTTCGACCACTGGCCCTTGCCGACTGATCTTGACACCCTGCCCCGATCCAGAGAGGCTGCCATCGGTGGTGACTATTACGCAATTCGGAACCTCCAATTCCATGGTGCGAGTAAGCCCCAAGAAAGACTGTCCCTGGCTCCCCTCTCTAATGGAAGGGGAAGATGAAACTATTTTGATAACTAATTCCAGCAGGAGAGAAGAGCCCACTGAAGAGGCCACATATTTGCAAACGCCCAATGCACTAATTCCAATGTCAATGCCAAAGATCCCAGGACCTGTAAATAGTCCGAAACCCTGAGCACCAAAAGCCTTAGCAGATGCTGAATCTGACTCTGCAAGTTCAGCAATCTCTCCTTCATGAGAAACACTCTCTCTGCCAGTGAAACGAACCACGCACCCAGAAACTCCAGAGACTGAGAGAGGACTAAATGGCTCTGTGCCAGGTTCACCACTCATCCTAGATACGGAAACTGCATCAGTACCCTTTGTACTGACTGACGAGAGGTCTTCTGATTTCACATGAATGTGCCAGACGCCCAAATACGGATGCAACAGCACACCCTCCTTTCGCAAATGCAGCCACCACCACAACCATCATCTTGGTGGTGATGCGGCGCAGTCACCAAACTGAAGGGAAGGGCCTAAAACTGAAAACGCTCCCCTAGGACCATGAACCTCAGGAATCTCTGGTGCTCCAGCCTGATGGCTATGTGCCAATATGCCTCTGTCAAGTCAAGAGATGCTAAAAACTCTCTCTTGTGTACCACCGCTATGACAGACCTCAGAATCTCCATGCAGAAAACGTGGAACCTTCCATTTTCAGAACCATGAAATAAATGGAATATCTCCCCGTTCATTGCTCCTCTTGAGGAACAGGCACTATAGACCTAAATGACGCAAGCGGTCCACCATGGGGAAACCACAGAAGCATCTTGAACCGGATGAGAAAACTGTAACGCATAGCCACTTATCATCACACTTAAGACCCACTGATCCTTTGCCATTTTGGCCCACTCCTCGTGAAAGAGTGCCAAGCACCCTCTGATGGCTGGAACTGCCAAGCGCTATCCAATTGCTGGAACAGAAGCGTGGACTTTCCTCGCTTCATTGTGAAGACTTCTCTCCTCCTGCACCCAGACCAGGGTTATCCCGGATGACTTCCGACCAACCCAAAAGAACTAAGGTCTTGTTGCAGTTTGCCTCTTAGGGCCCAAAGAATCCTCAGCTGGAAAAACCTCCGATTATCCTGAATCCAAGCCCAAGCAGGAAAAAAAAAAAGCGTGCCCTTTGACTTGTCCTCTGGCCCCTTGTAAACTTTGGATTCTCCCAGATGCTTCTTTATCTGTTCCAAGTCCTCTCCGAACAAAAGTCTTCCTTTTCATGGAAGAGCTCCCAGCTGAGACTGATCATCTGTTGACCAATTCCGTAGCCACAGCAATCTCCCGGCCGACATCGCAGACATTATAATCAGGCCAGATCAGGCCATACAGAGCATGAGCTCCATAGGCTATAGCTGCTTCCAAACATTCAGCCTGCTGCGCTGCCAGACCCGATCTAGCTTGCGTCTCCTGCAACTGCTGAACCCAACACAGAGAAGCCCTCTGCATAAAACTACTGCTGCCCATATACTCAGGGCCGACACTTGAAAACTCCTCTTGAGGTGAAGCTCCAGCTTATGATCTTTTACGTCCCTCAGAGTGGACGATCCCGCTAATGGAATGGAGATCTTCTTAGGGACCACTGACATTGAAGCGTTTACCTTAGGGACTGCTAAAAGGTCGAATGTCCCTTCTGGTAATGGCTAAAGCAACACCATAGCTTTGTCAACCCTTAAGCCAGACTTCGAAGTGTCCCACTCCTGATCTACCAGCTTCTTCACCAACTTCTGAAAAGGGAATACTTTAGGTGGACCACGCAAACCAGCCAATACAGGATCAGCTCCCTATAGGTCAGTCTCCTGTTGCGACATCTTGATCCCCAGCTCCTGGAACACAGGTGGAATCAAGGGCCAGCATTCCTCTCTTTGGAAAAGGGACCATTCCCTTCTGCTATTGGGCCCTCTTCTGGATCCTCAGCGGGTCTGCCCCAAGGGAACCCCCTGTTGCAGACTCTGGCACGTCTGAGTCAGCTGAATCCCCCGCTATAACTGCTTGCAAGGAAACACACAGAACTTGGCGAACGCTCACCAAGCTCTTCCTGGGCTGCGATTCAGCCCTGTATCGCGACCAGTATCGCGACTCAGTGGAGAAAGCGAGAGGCCCATCTGAGTCCATATCCAAAAGGAAATCGTCCGGGTTCAAGTCTCCCTTATCCAGGGGAAAATCATCATCTCCAGTGCCTCTCCAGTCATCTACTGTGCCAGCAAACAGCGGGAGACAGCCATGGTGAGAACCCCTGTCCTCCTCCACTGAAGCAGAAAGCCCTGCTGAACCAGCAAATATGGTTGTCGTTCCCACACTGACAACAGATGCCTCCGCGGATGGCCCACACACCTGGGAGATCATTACTGATCTAACTGCAGTGGTAGCAGACCATTCTGAAGTGCCTTCACCTCCCGAAGGCATCCATACCTCAGGCCTGCCCGATTCAGCCTCAAGTATGACTCCTCGCAAGTGCAACAAGTTTTGCAGCGTGCCATGCCACGAGGCTGGGCCATGCACCACTAACACTGCACTCACCAGGGGAGGCTGGAAAATAGCCCTGCACCGACCCGCCACTAAATTGCTGATTGCTGCTGCAAAATGATCTGCAAGCCCAGCTGCTGTGAGTAAAGAAACTCAAGGCACCTGCTGTCTTTTCTCTCTTTTTTTTTTTAAACAAACTTTATATTGCGGATAGCAACTTAGCCCTGGCCATAAGAAACAAAAGGAATTCTTCCCTGTTCCTCTGGGCTGAAACTGCAGAACAATTGGTGGGTCCCTAAGCTGCTTCTTGGGGGATGAGGGGATCTGTTCCACCAGATGTCCACACCACGGACACTCAGATCGAACTAAAAAAGGGGCATCAACCCCTTGCTTGTCTGCTTCAAACCAGAGAACATGACCAGACCATGACCTCACAGCTTCCTGGGTCATTCCAGCACTCTTATCATTGTTTTTTTCACTCCAGACTGCAGGTTTTGCACCATCTACCATTTGCTGGAGACAGATAAATACTAAGGGACTGCAGGTGGCACGCTGGGTTATGTACAGTCAGTAAAACTTTCTCTGCCTCCATCTGCTGGCAGGGATGCCAAACCCAGGAGTCTGGACTGATCTGGTACGTATAGGGAAAGTCGTGCTTGTAGTTGCCTAATTCCCAAGGGAGGATGGGTTGTGTCTACGTGCAGGGTCCAGCCATGCTAGCATTTCTGCTACTGCTGCCGCTATTTGGTTTTTTTTTTTGGTTTTGTTTTGGTTTTTTTTAAAGAAGACGCACCCAAGCTTTGACCAGTGTGGAAAATGCAGGAGCACTAAGCCCTCTGATCGCTCTGGGGGAGGAAGAGCAGTCCTTTCTGGCTGTCATCCAATTGCTGCTCCCTGACTCAGTCCTGGACTTGTACTGCCCCTAGAATCTAACAGATTTTCTCTCCTGCTGTACCAGTTGACCTACCATCTGCTGGAGGCAAAGGACTACTGATGCCTTCCCTGCTGCAGCAGACTATATAGGGTTTAGCATTTTATTTATTTAATTATTTATATGGTTTTTATATACCGATGTTTGGTTGGAGTACCATCTCCTCGGTGCACAAAGCATACAATTTAAAAATTCATTCTACATACATCAATAAAATCATATCTCAAACAATAAAAATTACAAAAATGAACTACTCATACATATATAGACAAGATTTCTGCATTATAGCTTTCAGAATATATCTCTTAGCTTGGATTGGTATTAAACGCCTGGTTGAAAAGCCATGTTTTCAAAGCTTTTCTGAAAGTTTTTAAATTGGATTCAAGTCTTAATTGTTCTGGCAGGGAATTCCAAAGCTTAGGCCCAGCTAATGGAAGGGCTCGATCTCTAACGGATGTTAATGTGGCTGAGGTTAGAGATGGAACATCCGGACAAAGAACTTGACTTCTGCCTCCATCTGCTGGTAGGAGGGAGAAACCCAATAGTCTAGACTAGTCTGGCTTGGACAACAAGGAATTTGGTGTTTTTTCATTTTACTCCGGTTACATCAGCTTAGTGGCTCATATTTTAGATGGAGTTCTCTGTAAGTCAGTGCCCTCGGGGATATTCTTCTGCAGGAGCCACAGTTAGTTATATCATGGTCCATCCGAGGCAATTAAGGCAGAGTGAACATAAATCCAAAATGGACATTTTGTGCCAATGTTTTTTATATTTTTTTGAATGGGCTTTTCCATTTTCTTTCAGAAAAGGTTTTACCTGTCAACATAGCCTAGTGGTTAGAGCAGTGGACTATGAACCAGGAGACCAGGGTTCAAGTCCTGCTGTCGCTCCTTATGACCTTGGGCAAGTCACTTTACCCTCCATTGCCTCAGGTACAAAAACTTAGATTGTAAGCCCTCTGGGGATAGAGAAATACCTACAGTACCTGAATGTAAACTGGTGTGATATCTCAATTGAGATCGAATGTCGGTATATAAAAATAAATAAATAAATAAATAAATAAACATGGTGACACCGTGCGAGAAGATTTTTCCAACCATTCACTGAGCTGACAAAATTAGACTGAGGCAGAATTGCGCATGGGGATGCTAGCACAGGAAGTCATGTGCATTATCAGTAGCAAAAGTTGAACTTTCTAAGCCATGAGAGAAAAAGGACCTGACTCAATACCATTGGATGACATCACCCATTTTGTATGGCTGTTTGTTGGCATTGTCCACAGAGAAAGGTAATCAGAATCAGATCTGCTAAGTATTTTTCCCATGAATACAAAATGGGTAAACCCCTTTAGTACTTCAAGCACTTCTTGTCCTAATTTTATTAGTGTAAGCTAAAATATGCTAGTAACAGGGGTCAATATTCATGAGTCATTTTATCTGATAAACAGCAGTAAAAGACAAACATTTAAGGCCATTTGAGACATTCCTGGGTACTTAATTCACTCTGCACCAGTCAGATTAAGACTCCATTCTTCTTAGTTTCCAACTATTCATTGAAAGAGCACCATCAAATGGACACAACCCCATACAGGAAAAGAAAACCAAAAATAGACTAGATACAAAAAAGACAAAACAAAGACCCAGGGAGGGGAGGAGTGTGCCTGCCTCAAAGAGCTTAAGATCCTTGCCCATGTGTTTTGTTTCTGTCTGCTGCATTTCCTTACAGTAAGAGGAACATGCTAGATGAGGGTATGAACAAAGGTATGGAACAAAGACCAAGACATACCCATGATCTCTGTTCTCAGCGGTCCATGTGGGAGCGTAGGTCAGTGGTGACAGGGTCATGCTGGATGGTCTGGTGCAGCATTAATGCTAGGAGCCCGGCTCGGTTTGTCATGGCCATGCGCACATTCCGCTCCTGCTCAAAGAGCTCATCCAGCTTGTACCACTACAGAGAAAGAGATAGATAAATTAGCACGGGATTTACTCAGAGAAATCAAGTGACTTGCCAAGTTCGGGCAGTGTGGAAATCAAAACCTGCATACCACTCGGACACGTTCCAGATCCACCTCCGCCCGACGCAGCTTCTCCCAGCAGTAGTGACGGTTGCACTTCCTCTTTGGAACACGGCAGAACTCGCCCGTCAATTCAAAAACATCTTTCACTAAAGGGCAGCCACACACCTCATCAGCTGGCACCTATAACAGGGAATACACCAAGCTGTGGGTCAGATCACCATCCTGGAGAGACTGTATGACAAAAGCAGTAACTACTCAAGTGAGAAGACTTTCTCAGTGTTATCTGAAAACTGAGCATTGGAGAAATTACTTACCTGATAATTTTGTTTTCCTTAGTGTAGACAGATGGACTCAAGACCAATGGGTATTGTGCTCTTCTGCTAGCAGATGGGAGACGTAGTCAGATTTCAAAGCCGTACCTTAGATTTGAGCACGTACATCTGTAACTTAGACTTCAGCACATATTTGCACAGGTACTTAAGCAAGTATTGCGTAGGTACTTGTGTGTGTAAGACTGCGACCTAAACTTGCATGCATATTTGCACAGATACTTGTGTGCATATGACCGCGACCTAGTCTTGAGCACACATGTGTGCACATCCTGGAGGGGTGGGCATACGCTGGGGTGGCGTTGGTGTGCGCACAGGAGGCCACCTAGAGCCGAAGTTCAGGAGAACTAGGCGCTGAGGACGAACAATGCCAAGTGCTTTGCTATCTGTGAGGCTTGCCTTCTTGACAGCAATTGAGAGCAATTCAATTTTCACTCTTTATCTGTTTGTGTTAATGCTGTTTAAATGCTCAAAGCGATTTGACTGCTACAGCTTTTGCCTCTATTGGGACATCCCCCTCGGACTATGGTGTCTCTGGAAGAGAGTGGAGTGGGAAGCGCAAAGGTCAGTTCTCCTCCTTCTTTGTTCCCAATGGCAGAAGCTTCCCCGAGACAGAAAGGTTGGAGAGAACAAGGTTAAGCCTATGGGCTCCAGTATAGACCCATCCCTCCTTCTGGATGGAATGCTTCCAAGGAGAAATTACATATGATTGAGAGCCGCATCGGACTCTGATGTGAAAATAGAAAATCTGAGCAATGTCTTGCTGAGTTTGTTGGCTCAGACCCTGAACACCCTCAGCAAGGCCCAAGTCTGTTGGCTCAGACCCTGAACACGCTCAATATGGCCGGAGGTCAATTTAAGTTAAGCATCCTATTTCTTTCCCCTGTATCCAATTCAAGAGTTATTTGGGCTTCAGTGAATGCCCTGGAGGCAAGGTTTAAAAAGGGGGAGAACCAATTTTCCTATATTCCATCTATTTTTTGGTTCCAAAAAAAAAAAGGAAGGGACATTTCATCCGATATTGGATCCAAAGAAGGTAAATGCAGCTCTCAAGGTTCCCCAATTCCGCATGGAGACTCTGAGGTCCATCATAGCGGTGGTACGCAAGGGAGAGTTTTTGGCATCTCGACATGACAGAGGCGTATCTGCACATAGGCATCAGGCCTGAGCACCAGAGATTCCTGAGGTTCATGGTCCTAAGGGGACATTTTTAGTTCCAAGCCCTTCCTTTTGGCTGAAGACGGCTCTGCGTACCTTTACCAAAGTGATAGTGATGGCGGCCACATTGCAAAAGTAGGGTGTGTTGGTGCATCCGTGTCTGGATAATAGGTTCATTTGTGTGAAATCAGCGGACCTTTGTCAAAAATCAGTACAAAAGGTACCAATGCGCTTGAAGTCTCTAGGATGGGTGGTGAACCTAGCAAAGAGCCATTTAGTCCTCTTTCAAACCCTGGAATATCTGGGAGCTCAGTTCAACATACTGGCAGAGAGAGACTGCTGAAATTGCAGAGTCAGATTAGGCTTCCGCTAGAGCTTTCGGTGCCCAGGGTCTGGGACTATTTACAGGTCCTGAGTTCAGTGGCATTGACATTGGAATTAATGCATTGGGCATTTGCGCATATGTGGCCTCTAGAGGGGGCTCTTCTCTCCTGCTGGAATCTGTTAATGGAAGAGTTTCATCTTTCTCTTCCATTAGAGGGGAAAGCCAAGGACAGTCTTTCATGATGGCTTATTCGCACTAATCTCGAATGTGGAGTGGAATTGAAGGTTCCCAATTAGGTAATAGTCACCACCGATCCAAGCTTCTCCGAATGGAGGGCAGTGTGTCAAGATCAGTCGGCACAGAGCCAGTAGTCAAAATAGGAAGCCTCATTTGTTTGCCAGCCCTCGGCTACTTCTCTCTCTTTTTCTATGTAGTCCCACCTCCAGTACCTGTTTGATATATTTCCTACCTGCAGTTCTGATGTAAACCGGTATGATGTGACCACTAATACCGGTATAAAAAGCTTTAAATAGATTAAATAAAATAATCTATCAATCAATAAGACAAGAGCAATGCATTTCACGTTGCTTGCCTGTCTGCCAAGGTTACGTGGCCATCCAGTATGGATCCTATTAGACAACACGACAACTGTAGCCTACATTAACCATTAAGGCAGAACCAAGAACCAGGCATTGGTTCTAGAGGCCCAGGAGTTGATTCTCTGGGCAGAGTAGCATTTGGAGCGGCATCTCACATCACCGGAGTGGTCAATGTTCAGGCAGATTTTCTCAGACAGAGAAAGTGAGATGCCGGAGAATGTCAGAGACAGCGATGTGACTCAGTCATGGAAGATGGGGGTATACCCATATGTACTTACTGGCGACCAAAGAGAACACCAATGTGTCGTGGTTTTACAGCCGCTGAAGAGAACACAGTACGGAAGGAATCAATGCTCTGGTGCTGCCGTGGACTCGAGGGATTCTTCTTCACATCTTCCCTCCATGGCCTTTGGTAGATAAGGGATTACGGCGGACAGAGAAATATCCGGGCAACATGATCCTGATAGGTCCATAGTGGCCATGTCAACCATAGTTCCCAGATCTGATCAACATGGCCATAGATTGGCCGCTAAGGTTAGGACATCACGCAACTCTTCTTCACAGGGCCCAATATTTTCGGGTCAGGAGGCTCACGTCTATCTTGTGGCTTTGCTTCTGAAAGGAAATGACTGAGACGGAGAGGATATTCCAAAGCAGTTATTTCCACCTTATTGCAGGCTAGGTGACCTTCTACATCCCTGACGAATGTGCAAATTTGGAGGGTCTTCGAGTACTAGTCTGCTGTTGACTGAGTGCAGCATCAACCTGTTCAAGCAACAATGTCGCATATTTTGGCTTTTCTACAGGAAGATTCTGATTAAGGGACTGGTCTTTAACTCTCTTGATAGTCCAAGTAGTGACACTGGGTTGTCTCTGGAGTAAGGTGCAAGCGTATCCTCTATCCACACGTCCAGATGTTATACGGTTCCTTCAGGGAGCTTAGAATTTGCATTCTCAGGTGCAGAACATTTGTCCATCTTGGAATCTGAATCTACACTTTAGAGGATTGTGTGAGGCTCGGTTTGAACCACTAAAGAGGGCAATGGTTAGGACTTGACTCTTAAAGTGGTTTTCTTGGTGGCTATTTGTTCAGCCAGGTGAATTTCGGAGCTCCACGCGCTGTTGTGTTGAGATTCTTTCCTACAGGTGTCAGGTCAGGGGTATCTTTATGCATTGTGCCTTCTTTTCTGCCTAAGGTAGTCTTGGTGTTCCACTTTAGTCAGACAGTGGAACTTCCATCTTTTCTGGATTTGGATTCCTCTACACCTCAAGCATGGGCGCTTAGGATCTTAGATGGGAGGCATGCATTACTGAGATATCTAAAGGTCACTTATGATTTCCGTAGATTGAATCACCTCTTTGTAGATCATTTTGTACTGTGGAGTGGTCCAAAGAAGGGAGTTAAGGCATCTTAAGGCTACAACTGTACGGTGGCTGAAGGAAGTGTTCGAGTCGACTTACATTTTTAAAGGGTGCCCAGTGCCGGGGGGTTTGGGGCACACTTGACCTGTTCTCAGGCAACTTCCTGGGCTGATTCACAACAGGTGGCTCCACATGAAATTTGCAAGACGCTACTGGGAGGTTGCATGCTTTTGCTAGGCATTATCGCTTGCATGTCGTGGCTCCGGCTTCCATGGGCTTTGGTGAAAGTGTTCTATGAGCGGAACCTATCCAGGGCCCAACCGAGTTAAGGGGAGCTTAGGTAAATCCCAAGAGTCTGGACTGATCTGGATACGTTCAGGGAAAGGGAAAGGAAAATTGGTTCTTACCTGTTAATTTTCGTTCCTGTAGTATCACATATTAGTCCAGAGATCCGGCTATTTACTGGGTGGCGGGAAGAGTCCGCCACTCGTACTGTTGCTTTGTATATAGTGTAGAGTTGTTGGAGGTTTTCAATGCTGATCACTTATGTTAAATTTCGGAAACAAGTTTTCTATTGTCTTTTTGGGCAGCTTCACCTTCCTCTGGCTTGTTGGAGGGGAGGAAGTTTGCTTAGAAGTTTATGGTTGTTGCTGTCATCTTGGCTGGGGTACAGGTCAATACTGAGGGACTGCAGGTGGCACACAAGGCTATGTACAGTGTCAGTGAAACTTTCTCGGTCTCCATCTGCTGGCAGGGAGGCAAAACCCAGGAGTCTGGACTGAACTGTGATATTACACGATCGAAAATTAGCAGGTAAAAACCAATTTTCCTTTCTCTTCCCTTCCTCCTTCCAGGACTTGCTTGCTGCCACTAAGTGGCACCCCAACCTAGGAAATCTTTCTGATGGGAGAAGACAACGTTTAGTGTGCTCCACCCTCCCCTTCTCTCCTCTCACCTTTGGGTCCCGTGAGTGCTCCGGACACAGGACCTGCAATCGCTTGCAGTAGGTCTTGCTCTGAGGATTGTAGACATCACAGAATAACCGAGTAGCCCTACAGAAACAAATGGAGAAATTACTTCCCTGATAATCTTGTTTTCTTTAGTGTAGACAGATGGACTCAGGACCAATGGGTTGTATGCTCCCCTGCTAGCAGATGGAGACGGAGTCAGGTTTCAAAGCTGTCACCTTAGATACACCCCTGCAGTGACCTCAGCCCTTCAGTATTCTCTTTAAAAGCCATTGTGGACATACTATTAAAATGGATAACTGTAACTGTAATCAACCAAACATAAATGCTGAATTACAGCAAGATTATAGATGCCATGAACTAGGGACTGGGTGATGGCTTACTCGTAACCTCTTGGAATCGATATTCATTTCACGGACAATTCCTTGGCACCGTTCTTGGGCAGCTGTGGGTGGGATGATGAGTCCATCTGTCTACACTAAGGCAAACAAAATTATCAGATAAGTCATTTCTCCATTTCCTATCGTGCAGCCAGATGGACTCAGGACCAATAGGATGTTCAAAAGCTACTCCCGATCGGAATGGGAGGCTGCCTGCGGTTCTGTTAGCACCACCCTTGCAAAGGCTGTCTCTTCTCAGGCCTGAACATCCAGGCGATAGAACCTGGAGAAGGTGTGTAAGGAGGCCCATGTTGCCGCTCAGCAGATGTCGACGAAAGACAGCAGTTTAGCTTCCGCCCAGGATACTGCCTGAGCCTTATGGCTTTCCTGCCTCTACAAAGGCTCCCGTGACCACCTCCTTGATCCAACGAGCTATGGTAGCCCGCAAAGCTAGTTCGCCCTGTCTCCTTCCACCGTGAAGAACAAACAAACAAGCAGTCCGTCTTGCGCACCAGTTCTGAAAGTTCCAGAAACCGCACCAAAAGCCTACTGACATTTAAATGGCAGAGGAGGTGGTATTCTTCCATGTCCTTGTGTCTATCTAGGGATGGCAATGAAATGGACTGATTCAAATGAAACTCTGAGACTACCTTGGGCAAGAAGCATGGAATGGTACGAAGTTGTAGTGCGCCTGGAGTCATCCGGAGGAACGGTTCCCGATACGACAATGCCTAGAGTTCAGAGATGCGATGAGTCGAGCTTATCGCCACCAGGAACACCGTTTTCAGGGTTAACAGGCGCAAAGACAGACTGCGCAGCGGCCGAAAGGACGGCCCTGCTAAAAACTCCAATACTAGATTAAGATTCCACAAGGGAACCGGCCACTGTAGGGGTGGCCAGAGGCGTTTTACCTCTTTTAGAAAACGGGCCATGTCCAGATGTGCCGATAGTCCATTCACCTCGCCCCTGAAACAGTAGAGAGCCGCTACCTGGATCGTCAAGGAGTTAAGGGACAAGCCTTTATTCAAGCCGTCCTGTAAAAATTCCAGAACCTGAGGGATTTTGACCGTCCAAAGGGCAACTCCACGCTCCTCGCACCAGGCCTCAAATACTCTCCAGACCCACACATACGCTAAGGACATCAAGAATTTTCGCACGCGGAGCAAGGTGGTAATTACTGATGCCGAATATCCATGCTTCATGAGACAAGCCCTCTCAAGGGCCAAACCTCTCAAGTCGGATCCTCATGAAAGACTAGTCTCTGCTGTAGCAGGTTCCTGTGCGGTGGGAGGCACGTGTGTGTGGGGGGGGAATCTCCACGTGTCTGCCTACCACAAGCTCCTTGGCCAATCCAAAGCTCTAGAAGGACTAATCCCCTGTGGTGCTCGATCCTGCGAATGACCATGCCCAGCAAGGGCCATGCAGGGAAGGCATATAGTAAGTCCTCTTCTGGCCAGGTCTGAACAAGGGCATCGATCACCAGGGACCGTCAGGCTCTTCTGTGACTGAAGAATCGGGAAACCTTCACATTGTGAGATGCAGCCAGCAGGTTGATGGACGGGAGGCCCCAGCAATCTACCAGTAGCTGAAAGGTTCTGGCCGACTATGCCCATTGTCCTGGATCCAGACTCTCCCTGCTTAAAAAGTCTGCTCTGATGTTGTCCTTTCCTGCGATGTGGGAGGCAGAGATCATCTGTAGATGCAATTCCGCCCATTCCATAAGGAGATCCATCTCCAGAGATACTTGCTGGCTCTTGGTTCCCCCCGGTGGTTGATACAGGCTACCGCTGTTGCATTGTCTGACATTATGCAGACCGCCTGACCAAGGAGTATGCCGCTGAACTGTAGACACACCAATCTGACTGCTCGGGCTTCCAGGCAGTTTATGTTCCAGTGCATCTCTTCCTTGGTCCAACACCCCTGGGCCGTCAATTCCTGATAGTGAGCTCCCCAACCCGGAGGCTCACGTTTGTCATGAGAACCAGCCAGGTCGGTGGAGACAGGCTTACACCTTTGCCCAGGTGAGCTTCCTGTAGTCACCACTGGAGCCGAGAACATACTTCCATCGGTAGATGGAGGTGAATCAAATAGTCTTAAAACAACTGGTTCCAACGTGTCAGCAGGGAGCATTGGAGTGGTCGCATGTGTGCCCTCACCCACAGTACTACCTCCAGGGTTGATGCCTTCAAACCGAGGACCTGAAGATAACTCCACACCTTGAGGCATATCGCATTCATCAACTGATGCACTTGAAACATCAACTTCCTTATCCGCGAGGGAAGGAGGAATACCTTGTCCTGCTTGGTGTTGAACTGGACTCTCAGATATTCTAAGGACTGGGAGGACTTGAGACTGCTTTTGTCCATGTTGATGACCCAACCAAGCTCCTGAAGCAGGGAAGTAACCCTGCTGGTCACCGGGAGACTCTTCTAATGACTTCATCCGGATCAACCAGTCGTCCAGGTATGGGTGCACCAGGATTCCTTCTTTCCTCAGTGCCACCACCATGACCATCATAATCTTAGAAAATGTTCTGGGGGTGGTGGCCAGGCCGAAGGGCAGCACCCGGAACTGATAATGGCGGCCCCGCACCGCAAGGCATAGGAACCACTGGTGATATTGCCGGATTGGAATATGAAGGTAGGCCTCAGAAAGGTCCAGGGAGCTTAAGAACTCTCCCAGTTGTATGGCCATTATGTCAGAGCATAGAGTTTCCATGCAGAAATGAATTACTAGTAGGTGTCAGTTGACACTCTTGAGGTCCAGGATAGGGCAAAAGGAAACCTCCTTCTTGGGTACAAGGATTAGATGGAATAATGCCTTGTATTTTCCTGGTGCATAGGTAGTGGAATTATAGCCCTCAATTTGAAGAGCCTTATCAAGGTAGATTCCACAGCCTGCTTCTTATGCTGTGGCACAGAGACATCATGAATATATACCGAGGAGTGTTGCGAAATTTCAGCTCATAGCCTTCTCATATGATATCCAGTACCCATTTGTCCGACGTGATCTCAACCCACCGCTGGTAAAAGAGGGATAGTCGACCCCCTATCTCCTCGTTCTGTGGATGGATCGGCAAAACTTCATTGAGGAGCTTGGGTCGAACCTTATTCCGAACCAGCCCCTCTCTTGGGTTGTTGACTCCGAAAGGATTGAGACTTTCCCCGAGAACTGAGATGTCTGAAATGTGGCGTTCCTGTAGGGCTGAAAGCGTTGGCAGCCCCTGGACCAAACCCTCATAGGCAAAGCGCACTGTAACTGCTTTCTCTTATTTTCTGGTAGCCGGGGCACTGGAGATTCACCCCACTTATTGGCCAGCTTTTCCAATTCACTTCCGAATAGGAGTGATCTCTTTAGGGGCATCTTTGTGAGGTTTGCCTTAGAGGTCGCATCCACTGACCAATTTCTCAGCCATAGCTGTCTTCTGGCCCCTACCACTGAGGCAAATCCTCTAGCCAAGGTACGGACTAGGTCAGAGCTTGCGTCAGCTAAATAGGCAGCAGTGGGCTCCATAGCCTCTCTGGAATGCACCCCTGAGTTATCCACCTCTCTCGAGAGAAGTAGGTAGGAGCGAGCCACCAGGGCATAACAGGAAGCAATCTGTAAAGTCATTGCTGTCGCATCAAAAGCTTGTTTAAGGATGGACTCCATCCGCCTATCATGCGCATCTTTTAAGGCTGCTTCTCCCTCCACTGGGATAGTTGTTTGCTTCGAAACGGCGAAGACTAGGGCATCCACTTTACGGAAATGCAGGCATTCTCTCGCTGCCAGATCCAGTGGGTATAGAGCTTCCAATGCTCGACCACCTTAAAACTCGCTTCCAGGGAGTCCCATTCCAGATCAATCAACTCCTGAATGGCTTCCAGCATCGGAAAATAGCAAGAGGCTCTCCATAACGACACCAGGATGGGATTCTTCTTTGGTTCCGTCATAGGGTCCATGCCAGGAACTCCCAAAGTCAGGGTCTGTAAAACCAGGATTGGCAATTCATCTCTATGGAAAAACCATAACATAGTCTGATATGGCTCCAAACCTGGTGGGATTTCCCCATCTTCCAAGGAATCTGGATCCCCTTCTTCGTCCATGGTGTCTGGGTCTCTGCCAGGGGCACCCTTGGTGAGAAGAGGCATGTCTCGAGGACTGCCGATAGGGCTGGGAGAGGGAGGCCTTACCGGCTGGGGTTCCACCCGGACAGGGGCAAATGAAACAGACTGCGCTTGTATGAAGGCCTTGAAAAAATTCCACCCAAGAGGAGGCCGCCAGATCTATGCCTAGCCCAGGAGGTACTGGGGTAGGTGCTGCTGAATTTCCTTCTCCCATGGCAGACCCAGCCCCGGGATTACTCAGATCCAGGGTGCTACCAGTTAAGTTCATGGCTGACCCATCCTCTGAATGGAAGGAGCCGGGCTTAGTAAAGTTCTGGGAGGGCAACTCTCCCTGGACCTCCTCACAGTGCTGACATAGGTAAGAATCAAGGTCAGAATGGGTAGCCCTAATATGGCAGGCGGCACAAAGGGAATGGCACTTATGTTTCTTTGGTGCCGAAGTCATTAGGAATGGTAACTGCGTGTTCAGCCGGCTATCACTTGAAATTGTGCGCACACTGATTTTGAGCAGCTCTGTGATTCGTGATGAGGCGCACGCATATTTTATTTATTTATTTATTTAAAATCTTTTATATACCGTCGTTATTTACCATCACAACTGTTTACAGGAAGGCACAAATCATAACATTAATTAATCGACGTTTAATAAATGTGTCAAAAATGGTTTCGTAACAAAGTGTGTACAAACATACAGCTATATGCGGAGTTAGTTTGTAATGTCCTAGTGAAACCTGTGTCATATTCTAACTTTACAAAGTTAACGGGGCGAAGTTGAGTCAACAATAATTACTAAGCTTAGCGCTTAGTTTGTGGTGTTTGCCTTTACTTACTTTCTCCGTTCTCTTTGTCAAACGCCTGTTTAAAAAGCCATGTTTTTAACATTCCTTTAAATAGTTTAAAAGTTCTTTGTAATCTTAACTCAAAGGGCATTGAATTCCACAGGATGGGTCCTGCTAAAGACAATGCTCGCTCTCTGACTTGTGTTAGTCTTGATGTTTTTACCGATGGAACAGTCAGGAGTGCTTTTGTTTGCCGATCTCAGATTTCTATGTGGTGCGTGCACAAGTAATGCTGTGTTGAGCCATTCTGCTTTTTCGTTGTGAATTAATTTATGTATAGTACATAATGCTTTGTATTGAACTCTTTGTTCTATGGATAACCAATGTAGTTCAGCTAGTGTTTCAGTAATGTGCTCTCTTTTCTTAGCTCGTACACCTGTTAACCATGTTCTGCGCCTAAGGAGACGTGCGCATATGGATGCACGTAATGGAGGGCACATATGTGCGCACATATGCGCGACGTTACATGCACAGCAAGTGTGTAGAGCCAGTATGCACCGCGCATACAGATGCTCTATGGCGGGCAATGGAGATGCACAGAACCGCGAGCAATATGACGCCACTGTGGTCTACCACGTGGTGTGCCCACAGAGCCTAAAGCGGGGCCTAGCCCATCGGGGGGGCCACTCAACCCGCTCGGAAGCCCACTTCCCCTTACCCCAACGAGATCGGGAACGTCGTCAGTGCGGCGTGCCCAACAAGGAGACCAGAGGAAGTCTTACTGAAGCCCCTCTAACGTCTCTGAATCGGAAGGAATCCTCTTCTCTCTTTACTTATCTGGGCTCAGTGCTTACCGGTTAAGTACAGAGACGTTCTCCAGCTGCGGGGGAAGAGGGCTTTGGCCGTCACCACCATGCTTGGCTTCCTGCACCTGCTGCCTTTCGGCTGCTTCAGCAGCAAAGTCCACGCCAGGAGCCGGCTACCGGACCAAGGCATACCTCTGAGGGATCTCGGAAATCGTCTCAGGAATTCTCAACTGGGGGACGGACCTTTAAGTATCATCGCAGAAGAGCGAGGCTCAATCTTGCTCCAATTTAAAAGTAGAATTTCTTCCTCTAAAGAGTATAGTGATCTCAACAGGGAAAGCACGTCCATATCTGCTAGGAGACAGAGTGATACTGAAGGGCTGAGGTCACTGCAGGGGTGTATCTAAGGTGACATCATCTTTGAAACCTGACTCCGTCTCCATCTGCTGGCAGGGGAGCATATAACCCATTGGCCCTGAGTCCATCTGGCTCACGTTAGGAAAGGGTGCACTGGCAGAGCTAGGTATGTAGACAACTCAGCAGGGTATGAAGGAGAGAGGAATATTGGCAGAGTTGTAATGGTTAGTGGGGAGCCTGCAGGGCAAGATTCGAGTACACTGGATCCTGTACTTACCCTTCAATTCTGGTTGGGTACATAGATCCAAAGGAGGTCTGGCTCTCATACTGGAGAAATACAGAAAGAGAAACACACATCAAAAACAGGCTAAGCTTTGCTAAAACAATCATACCAGGAAGAAGCCTGGTTGCCTCAAACCATAACTTCTTCTAAGGACAATTTAAATCCACAGGAGATTAAACACAACAGCTAGAGACAACGGAAAGCAAATGGAAGCATTTTTCTGAATAATGAGGTCAAGGACAAGGGTTCATCATGTGAAGCTGAAGGAAGGAAGCTCAAAAGGAATGTGCGGAAATACCTGTTCACTGAGAGGATGGTGACACTTGTAATGGAGGTTATAAGAAACAAAACAGAATTCACTAATATGTAGGACAGTCAGAAAGAGGCCAATTTTCAAAGGGTTTAGGTGCCTAACGTTGGGAGTAAATTGGCCCTTTAAAAAATTTACTAGGGCTGAATTCCTAAATTTAAGTTTTTAAGTTTCATGAGGCTCCTAAATTTAGGATACTAAAAAGTGGATGGCTATGGGAGCAGAGTTAGGGCAGGGAAGTCAGATGCTTAGCCCTGATTTTCAGCACTAGACACATAACTTTGGAACCCAACTCTAGGCAAATGAATAGCAGACCTAAATTTACATGAATTTTCAGCTGATAAATTAGTCCCCTAAATTTGCCTGAAAACAGGCACCTAATAGCCCAGCTTTTTTACAATATTGGCTTAAAAAGGGACCTTAGTGGCAAGACAATAGAGCAGGGGGACAAGAGATCAAGTGACAGCACAGCAGGCAAACTTATCCGGCTAACTTTGGAGGCATATTCATTAGTGCAGTCACACTACTGAATATAGCTGGCTATCTTAATTAACTGGCTGGCTATCTATAACCAGCTAACTTTAGGACAGCTCTTTTTAGGACAAGTCTTCGACCTGACTTAACCAGTTAAGTCATCTGGCTAACTCTAAATATCGGAGTTAGCTGGTTAACTTATCCGGCTAACTCAATTTATCCCAGTTATACTCCTGGACCACCTCTAACCTATCCAGCTAAATTCTAGCCGCCAAACATATTAGCTGGCTAGAATTTAGCTGGATAAGGGCTGTATATAGCCAGGTAAGCCATTTAGATGGATGACTATTTTGTTATCCGTCTAAATGGCTTTTGAATATGGACCTCTAGGTTTTAGGACATAAAAAAATGCTCTAAAGTTAAACATGAACAAACAAAAACATCATAAAAAAGGAACTTTTCCATTTCACAGCTTTTTGAAAATGTTATAATGTGGATAGTTCTGCAATAGGTGCTAAGGCTTTTCTAGTCATTTGGTATGTCTGGGAATATGACTTCTCCCTCTGAACTCTGTAATATTATTTCTAAGGGACTGACACACATGTTCCCCTCTCTCTAGCCCCAACTTCAGCTAGCCTGCCTTTGGGCACAACTAAGTATGCTGTGGCAGCACTCCCCAATTCATGATGTACCTTGGCATAGCAGCGCTCCATGTGACGTAGCGCCACCTTGGGGTTGATGGGGTGACCACAAGAAACACAGAAAATCTGGAAGTCTGTGTCATCACTGTCCCCTTCATTGATCTGCAAGTGGAGGTAGAGTACTCTTAACACATTAACATACAACCAAATATTATACAGCATTTGTGACTTTCATTTTCTCTGCTTTTAGGGCTTCCCACCCTAGAATCAGACCACTGCTGATTGGGCAATCAAGTCAGAAGGCGCTGAGGATAATAGTTCAATAACATCACAAAGGCACTCCACATTTCATACTCCCAACAGCAAAGCTATCATTTTTACTTTTAAACAAAAAGCTGATTTAATTGGCCTTTGGCTATTAGATTCTGATTGCTAGCACACAATAAGGGTGGAGAAGCCCAAACCACAATAGAGCCATTAAAATCGAAGGAAAGGGAACAAATGTTAATGTCCATCGTGTAACAAGATCTCTCAATCTTGAAAACAACACTAAAAATGTCATTGAAAGCATCAAGCAGAGCAGCAAGGGGGTGTGAGAATAACAAGACTTGGCTCTAAAGTAAACATCACGAGAGTGTAATATCACAATGGAAACAAAGAGAGGGGGGCAGGGAAATCTTACAGAAAGGACAGAAGAAGTATAAACAAACAGAACAGTGAAAATAAAATAGTCCAATCCATATCATCGAGTCCATTAGGGGACAGAGTGTTAAGAATGCATAGCCATCTTAGTTCTCCCTGAAACAGTGCCCAAGAGTAGTTGCCACCTCTAGTAGAAGGAGAAACTTTGTCAATGATAGAAAAACGCAGATCCTCAGGTGCATGACATACCTCAAGCCAATGTTGAACCAGAGAAGCATTCTCACGCAAATGACATAACTATAGATCAGAGTATGGACCCATATGAGTGGTTTTGCCAATGTAAAGCTTGTTACACAATACTACACCCTCTTCTGATGTTTACAATAGGACCAAGTCTTGTTATTCCCACACCCCTTTGATGCTCTGTTTGACTTTCCAATGATGCTTACCCTGAAGTTTACAAGATTGACAGGTCTTGTCACATGACTTGTCTTTGGTGCCTTTTTGTACTGTTTTTTAAACCTTGTTTTTTAGTTGCGTTCTTAATGCTGTTTCACTCATATATATTCAAATTTCTGGTAAGCTTTGATTGTTTTTTCTGTTTATACTTATTTATTTTCCTGCAAAAATAATTTACATAATTTTAACCACACTTTCCTCTTTTTTTCAGAAAGCCTTCAGTACTATGCTTTGTTAGGAATACATTCTCATCAGGAATTTAAACCAATCTACTGATTTTGTCTTATTGTCCTTTGTCCACTTCAGTCATTTTTAAATTTCCTCTTGTAGACTTGGTCCCTCCCGATGCAGTTTTCCGAGATGTGAACCATGTTGGGGGATCGCCAACTTGTTTCTCTAACGGTGACGTGATTCTTGTTGCAACTATAATAAATTATCTTTGTCAACAGCATAAATTGGTGGACATTAAAATTTGCTCCCTTACTTCCATTTTTACTAGATTCTGATTGCTGCCATATTGAGTGCCCTCAGTAAGCCAGGGTGGTGCAGTAGAAAACCAGTTCCAAAGAGAAGCTCACCTCTTTCTTTTCTAGCAACCCATCCTGCTCCTTCTGTGGCTAGCCCTGCACCTACCTCCTCATCTTCCCGCACAGCACTCTGCTTGGCACGGGAGATGATTGCCTCCAACTCATGGAAGCGCCGCTCCATTTCCTGCAGCCGGGTGCGGGCTTGCTGCTGCTCCCGTCGGATACGCTCCAAGAGTTTCTTGCCGTGCTCCTCCGCCACACATGGGCTCTGCTGCCACTGCTGGATGCGCTGTGGGAGAATTTCATAGATGCGGCTGTGGAGGGGTGGAAGAGTGACAAAAAGAGGAATCAGTCCAGAAGGTGAACAGCAGCACCTATCGCTTTTCCATCAATCTCTCTCTTTAAAGCCATTATCAAAATCTATTAAAGTACTTGGGAGCAGCCATGACACAGAGGAAAATCACATCAGTATAGAAAAATTGGTTCTCTCCTGTTAATTTTCATTCCTGCAGTAGCACAGATCACTCCAGACTCCTGGGTTTTGTTCCCTGCTGAGACTACCTTAGGCAGAAAAGAAGGCACCATTGCATAAAAATACCTCCAAATCAGACATCTGTAGGACAACACTTGGACATCTGTAGGACAGCACCTGGACATCTGTAGGACAGTGCTTGGAGCTCTAAAATTCTCTTGGCTGAACAAATAGCCACCAAGAAAACCACTTTAAAGAGTCAAGTCCTTAACCTTAGCTCTCTTTACTGATTCAAACCAAGCCTCACACAATTCTCTAAGGACTAAATTCAGATTCCAAGACAGACAAATGCTTCGCACCTGAGAAACATGCTCTTAGCTCCCCGAAAGAATCAAATAACATCTGGATGTGTGGTCAGAGGATACCCTTGCACCTTACCCCGGAGACAACCCTATGGCGCTACCTGGATTCTCAGAGAGTTAAAGATCAGTCCATTGACCACAACCTTTCTTTAGAAAAGCCAAAATATACTACACCAAGGCCTGAACAGGCTGAGGCTGAACTCCGTCAACAGAAGACCAGGACTCAAAGATCCCCTAGCCTGCAATAAGGTGGAAATAACTGCTTCGGAATATCCCCTCTGTCTCAGTCATTTCCTATCAGAAGCAAAGTCATGAGACAGAAGTGAGTCACCTGACCCAAAAATATTGGGTCCTGGTGGAAAAGTATCGACCAGTGTCCGAACCTCAGTGGCCCATCTATGGCCAAGTTGATCAGATCTGGGAACCATGGTCAACATGACCACGATGGAGCTATCAGGATCATGTTGCCCGGATGTTTCTCTATCTGCCATAATCCCTTGTCCACCAGAGGCCACGGAGGGAAAACAAAGAAGAATCCCTCGCATCCATGGCAGCACCAGAGCTCCGATTCCTTCCGTACAGTGTTCTATTTAGTAGCTGTAAAACCATGACACCTCTTTGGTCAGGACACCCTCATCTCCCATAAATGAGACACACTGGTGCCTCGGACAGCTCCCTTTCCCCAGTCTCTAACTTTCTCAGACTGAGAAAATCCGCCTGAACATTATTCATTCTGGCGATGTGAGATGCTGCCAGGCCCTCCGAGTGCTGCTCTGCCCAGAGAATAAACTCCTGGGCCTCTCAAGCCACTGCCTGATTCTTGGGTCCACCTTGAAGGTTGATGTAGGCCACCATCGTTGCACTGTATAATAGGATCTTGTGCTGGATGGCTGCATAACCTTGGCAGAGAGGCAAGCAATGCAAAATGCAACGTTCTCATCTCTAATCAACCACCGGCCCTGCGCAGACTGATCTTGCCACTCCACCCTCCATCTGGAGAGGCTTGTATCAGTGGCGGTTATTACCCAATTCAGAATCTCCAGTTCCGCATCACCCTTGAAACTGGTGCAAGTAAGATACCACAAAAGACTTCCCTGGCTTCCTTCTCTAACGGCAGAGGAAGATGAAACACTTCCAATAACGGATTCCAGCGGAAGAGAAGAGCCCCCTGCAGAGGCTGCATATGTGCAAATGCCCAATGAATTAATTCCAATGTTGATGCCATAGAACCCAGGACCAGTAAATAGTCCCAAACCCTAGGCACTGAAAGCTCTAGCAGAACCCTAATCTGTCTCTGCAATTTTAGCAATCTCTCTCTGTGAGAAACACTCTTTCTGCCAGCATGTTGAACTGAGCTCCCAGATACTCCAGTGTTTGAAAGAGGACTAAATGGCTCATTGCTAGGTTCACCACCCATCCTAGAGACATCAAGTGAATATTGTAACTTTTGTACTGATTGTTAACAAAGGTCCTTTGATTTTGCATGAATGAACCTATCATCCAGACATGGATGCACCAATACACCCTCCTTTTGCAGTGTGGCCGCCCCCACCACCCTCACCTTGGTAAAGATATGTGGATCCGTCGCTAGCAAAAGGGAAGGGCTAGATACCGAAAATTTTCCTTTAGGACCATCAACCTCAGGAATCTCTGGTGCTCTGGCCTGATTGCTATGTGCAGATACACCTCTGTCAAGGCGAGAGATGCCAAGAACTCTCCCTTGCGTACCCCCACTAGACGGATCTCAAGAGTTGGACCTCAGAGTTTCCATGAGGAAACAGGGAACCTTGATAGCCACATTTACCTTCTTTAAATCCAATATCTCTTGAATTGGATACAGGTGGGGAAAGAAACAGGATGCTTAACTTAAAATTGACCTCTGGACACACTAAGTGTGTTCAGGGTCTGAGCCAACAAACTCAGCAAGACATCTCTGTGAAAAAAAGAAAAACAGCAGAATCTGAAGCAGCTCTCAGTCATATGCAATTTCTCCCTCTTCTAGAGGTGATAAAGCCAGTTCCCCATTGGAATACTCTTCTGTTTCATGATCTACTTCTCCTTGAATATTACCAGGTACAGCATCCCTACGGCACTTGCCCACCGTGACTGACACATGGGAGGCCCGAGCATGCAATCCCTACATAGCAGATTGCTTCGCCTTAACTGGGCACCCCCTGCAGAAAGGTCTGCATGCCCTAAAAACATTCCACCCAGGAAGAGGAGGATGGATCTATACCGAAGCACATAGGCCCAACCTTGCTCTCTCCAACCTCTCTCTCTCAGGGAAGTTTCTGCCCTCAGGAACAAGGGAGAAGGAGAAAGTTTTACTGACACTGCTACTTAACCTCGTGTGCCACATGCAGTTTCTCAGTATTGACCTGTACCCAAGCTTAAAATTGACAAACAAAACCCACCAAATTTTTTTTCATCAAATCTACATCTTTTTATAAACTCCATTTACTAAAATACATCAAACCTCTATTAGACACATCTGCATTCCGAACAGTTCTTCAGTCACTGGTATTGACCAACACTGACTACTACAATTCCGTTTATGAAGGACTCCCTCAATCCATAATATGGCCACTTCAATTAGTCTACAATGCAGCAGCACAATTATTATCTAATACAAATTTACATGAACACATCTCTCCATTTCCTTTTAGTGTACATTGGTTACCTATCAAATGGCACATACAATATAAAATTCTATCAACCTTACACAATCTCATTTATAATAACAATAACACTTGGTAGTCTGTTAGGTTACATTTATATATCCCCTCCCAAAATTTAAGATAAAAAAAATCAATTACTGTTACAAGTCCCCTCTCCTAAAACTACAAGGCTTGTAGCGACACGCAAAAACGCGTTTTCTATCGGAGGCCCTATCCTATGGAACTCTATACCTCAAACCCTTATATCCATAGGCAATTATTTTTATTATTAACTTATTTAGATTTTTTATTTCATTTTTCGGCACTTCAAAGTGTACATCAAAGCAGATTACATTCAGGTACTATAGGTATTTCCCTATCCCCACAGGATTTACAATCAGTAAAGAGGACCGGAAGGCTCATCTGCATACTGCTCCCAGCATCCCCCGGGAGAGGAGTCCAGAGGTCACCGCAAGCGATCCAGGGATTGAATTCCACAGCCCCAGCTTCCAGGGAACCCGCACCCTTTGCAGTAGAAGAGGACCGGAAGCGCGCGAATAACGGCGCACAAATCTCAAACCCTTCAATTAGCTGAGTGAAGAACAATTTAATGGTGGTTAAAGAGGATTGCTAAGTATAGCTTTGGGAAATCTTTGGACTTATTAAAGATTGGTGAAAGATGAAATAGAGGGATATATTCTTTAGGGTTTGTGTGTGTCTGAGGTAATAAGCAAGCCAGAGATAGTTAATTCTAGTGTCTGTTTTTCCCACCCACTCAACCCTTGATTTTTAGGCAAGAGACACTTTCTCATTAAAAATCATACTATTGTACCTGCTCTTATTGAAAGTTTAATCATCCCCTTGTAGGACACTAGCTGATTAATTAGTAAATTCACCTGTAAATTTAAAGTACTCTAATTCCAACTCCCTTAGTATCCTAAACTTAAATAGCAGATTAATTAGTAAATACTCCTGTAAATTTAAAGTACTCTAATTCCAACTCCCTTAGTATCCTAAACTTAACTAGGAACTCAATAAAACTAAGATGAAGGCAGCAGTCTTTTGCATTGTGTCACATATATGATTTTTTACCCGCAGGTGAGAGATTGTATGTGTGCACTCGGTGCAAAGAGCTCCTGGCTCTCAGGGAACGAGTCAGATCTCTGGAGGCTAGAGTAGCAGACTTGGAGGAGCTGAGGCAGACAGAGAGGTGCATTGATGAGACCTTCATGGACAAAGTAGCCAAGTCCCAAATCAAATCTGGCAGCCCCAGTGCTGCCTTGGATCAGACAGGTCTCGCAGTAGGAGAACATCACCCTGGTGTAGCAGGAAGTGATCCTGTAGCAAGGACCTGCTCTCCAGGTGATGTATTGTCCTTTCGCACCGAGGACAAGTCTCCCAGGGCTACTGCCCAGGAGGGAAGGGTTAGGCCTGCCATCATAGTTGGATATTCAATTATTAGAAATGTAGATAGCAGGGTGGCTGGTGAACGTGAGGACCGCCTGGTAACTTGCCTGCCTGGTGCAAATGTGGCAGACCTCACACGGCATCACCTAGATAGGATTATAGACAGTGCTGGGGAGGAGCCAGCTGTCGTGGTACATGAGGGCACCAATGACATAGGAAAATGTGGGAGAGAGGTTCTGGAAGCCAAATTTAGGATTTTAGGTAGAAAGCTGAAATCCAGAACCTCCAGGGTGGCATTCTCTGAAATGCTTCCTGTTCCATGTGCAGGTCCCCCAGAGGCAGGCTGAGCTCCAGTTTCAATGCGTGGATGAGACGATGGTGCAGGGAAGAGGGATTCAGTTTTGTAAGGAACTGGGGAAACCTTTGGGGAAGGGGGAGATGTTTTCAAAAGGATGGGCTCCACTTTAACCAGAGTGGAACCAAGCTGCTGGCACTAACTTTCAAAAAGGAGATACAGCAGCTTTTAATCTAGAACAAGGGGGAAAGCCGACAGTCGCTCAGCATTGCATGGTTCAGAGAAATGTATCCTTGAAGGATACTAATGAAACAGGAGAGTTAGGGCATCCAACAGAGAGGTTCCAATAAAAGCAAACGTAGTCCATGTGCCTATATATAAAAAAATCACCTAAGCTAATGATTTCCAAAATATCCTTAACAACTGAAAAGCAGGTTGTTAAATCAAACAAAAAACACACTTTGAAATGTCTGTATGCCAATGCCAGAAGTCTAAGAAGTAAGATGGGAGAGTTAGAGTGTATAGCAGTAAATGATGAGATTGACATAATTGGCATCACAGAGACTTGGTAGAAGGAGGATAACCAGTGGGACAGTGCTATATCAGGGTACAAATTATATCGCAATGTTAGAGGATCAACTTGGTGGGGGTGTGGCACTTTATGTCCGGGAGGGTATAGAGTCCAACAGGATAAAAATCATACAAGAGATTAAATGCTCAGTAGAATCTATAATGGTAGAAATCCCATGTGTGTTGGGTAAGAGTATAGTGATAGGAGTATACTACCGTCCGCCTGGACAAAATGGTCAGACAGATGATGAAATGCTAAGAGAAATCAGGGAAGCTAACCAATTTGGCAGTGCAATAATAATGGGAGATTTCAATTACCACAATATTGACTGGGTAAATGTAACATCAGGACTTGGTAGAGACAAAGTTCCTGGATGTAATAAATGACTGCTTCATGGAGCACTTGGTTCAGGAACCAACAAGAGAGGAAAATTGGTTCTTACCTGCTAATTTTCGTTCCTGTAGTACCACGAATAAGTCCAGACCTTGGGTTGAGCCCCCTGTCCAGCAGATGGAGACTGAAAGGGTATCCTATATCAGGACACAGCCTACCCTGCAGCCCTTAGTATAACCATTGTCAAAGCAGATAAGTATAAAGATAACCAGTAAAGAGATCAAGCAAGTAACAAAAGAACTCAGAAAAACTGAACAATTGAAAAACATTGAATGGACTCTGTATATGATCGTTCTTGCATAGATATCCATTGTCATCAGAGAGATGCTTCCGGTGCCTCTAACTATAAACACAGATGATAGCAATATTCAGCATCCTGCAAAAAGAAAAAAAGACTTCAAGCAGCCGGCAGAAAAGTACAGGGAAGGGTGTCTGGACTGATCTGTGGTACTACAGGAACGAAAATTAGCAGGTAAGAACTAATTTTCCTTTCCCTGTACGTACCCGGATCAGTCCAGACCGTGGGATGTACCAAAGCTTCCCTACAGAGGGTGGGACCGAGACAGTCTCGCTCGAAGCACCTGCCGACCGAAGGAACCAAACACTGGCGCCTGAACATCAAGGCAGTAATGACGAGCAAAAGTATGCAGGGATTTCCACATAGCCACCTTGCATATTTCCTGTGAAGAGATCGATTGACTCTCCACCCAAGAAGTAGCCTGAGAACGCAAGGAATGAGCTTTTAGGACCTCCGGGACCGCTTGGCCTTAACAGATATAGACTGAGGAAATTGCCTCCTTCAACCACCAAGCGATCGTTCCACCGACTGATTGACATGAAAAGAAGAGACAACCTTAGGCAAGAAAGAAGGCACAGTCTTAAGGGAAACCCCTGAATCAGAAAACTGTAGGAAGGGCTCCCTACAGGACAACGCTTGAATCTCTGACACCCTTCTGTCGGAGCAGATAGAAACCAGAAAAACCGTCTTGAGCATCAGATCCTTAAGAGTAGACAGACGGGGAGGTTCGAATGGTGCCTCGCAGAGGGCCAGAAGGACAAGTGGTAAGGATAGGCGGATTCAAATGCTTGGCACCCTTGAGGAAATGGACATCTGGATGAGATGCAACCGCGTAACCATCAATATTGCCTAAGAGGGAGCCGAGAGCGGACACCTCCACCTGCAACGAACTGAAAGACTGGCCCTTGAAGAGGCCTCTCTGAAGGAAAGAAAGAAACAGAGATACCTGAGCTGACCGTGCCGCAAAACCCATTTCTGCACAGACATTTTCAAAAACTTTCCAAACACGAACATAGGCAAGTGAGGTAGATGGCTTACGGGCTCGCAGTAGAGTGGATATAACTTCTTCTTTGTATCCCTTTTTTCTTAGTCTCTGCCGTTCAAAAGCCAAGCCGCTAGACAGAAGCGATCCGCCTGGTCGAAAAATACGGGACACTGCCAGAGCAGGCGTGGAAGATGGCCGAGGTGGAGAGGACCGTCCGTCGCCAGGTGTACCAGATCCACAAACCACGGTCTGCGAGGCCACTTGGGCGCCACAAGAATGACCGGACCCTGTGAAGTTCTATTCTTCTGAGAGCCTTTCCCACCAGGGGCCAAGGAGGAAACACGTACAGGAGGACGTTGTGAGGCCAGGGAAGGACCAGTGCATCCACTCCTTCCAAGCAGTGCTCCCTCCAGTGGCTGAAGAATCTGGGAGCTTTGGCATTGCTCAAGGTAGCGATCAGGTCCAGGTGAGATGGACCCCACCTGCAGACGATCAGATCCATCGCTCCGTCTGATAACCCCCATTCGCTGGGATCGAGACGCTGACGGCTCAGGAAATCGGCTTGTACATTCTCCTTGCCTGCTATGTGGGAAGCTGCTAAGCGATCTAGGTGCTGCTCTGCCCAGGCGAAGAGCTTGCTGGCTTCTAGGACCACCAGACGACTCCTGGTGCCCCCCTGTCGATTGATATAGGCCACCGTGGTGGAGTTGTCCGAGAGCACTCGCACCGCTTTGCGGCGGATAAGAGGAAGAAAACCCTTGAGAGCCAGTTGAACCGCTCGGGCCTCCAGCCGATTGATGTGCCAGAGGGATTGGACTGGGGACCAGTATCCGTGTGTAGCCTGGAACTGACAGACTGCTCCCCACCCGGAAAGGCTGGTATCCGTCGTGACTACGATCCACTGCGGGGTCTGTAAGGACATTCCCTTGAGGAGGTGCGCTAGCAATAGCCACCATTGTATGTTGGTGATGGTAGAGTCGGAGGGAGGGAGAGTCGTTTGAAACTGTTCCAACACTGGCTTCCAGAGGCATAGCAAAGCTTTCTGTAATGATCGCATATGCGCAAAAGCCCAGGGAACCAGGTCAATAGTGGAAGCCATGGTCGTGGGAAGTGGGAGCGAGAGAAGGTTGCGCACTTGGTCCATAAGTTTGAGCGCCCGAGCGTCCGGCAGGAGCACCTTGCCGACCTGGGTATCGAAGCGAGCCCCCAGAAATTCCAGGACCTGGGAGGGCTGAAGATTGCTCTTGGAAAAATTGACTACCCACCCGAAGGAGGTGAGGAGAGCAAGGACCTGGTCAACCGCTATCGTACAGAGAGCCTCCGACTTGGCCCGCATGAGCCAATCGTCCAGGTAAGAATGGACTAGGACTCCCTCTCGACGGAGAGCGGCCGCCACCACCACCAAGACCTTTGTAAAGGTGCGCAGCGCAATGGCGAGGCCGAAGGGTAGCGCTCGGAACTGGAAGTGTTGGCCCAGAATGTTGAAGCGAAGATACTTCTGATGCTCGCGTCGGATAGGGATGTTTAGGTAAGCCTCCGCAAAGTCAAGGGAGGCCAGATATTCGCCCGAGCGAACTGCCACTATCACCACCCTCAGGGTTTCCATTCGAAAATGGAGTATCCAGAGGGCTCGGTTGACTCTCTTGACGTCCAAAATTTTTTTTGAAGGAACTGTCCTTTTTTGGGCACGATGAAGTAGATGGAATACTGGCCGGCGGCTTGTTCCTCCACCGGGACTGGGACTATGGCACCTAGTCCCTGGAGCCTGGCAAGAGTCTGGCAGACAGCCGCCCGCTTCCGGTGTCCGCAAAGGGAGACTATGTACAGATCCGGCAGGTTCCGAGAAAACTCTAATGCGTAACCTTTCTCTATCACCTCGAGGACCCACTGGTCAGACGTGATTTTGTCCCATTCCTCTAGAAACAGGGAGAGACGTCCACCTAAGTTTGGAACGGAGGAATGGGCCGGCCGGATCTCATTGGGAGAAGGGCTTTGCGGTTGAGTGTTGTGTGTTGCCATCTCGGAAGGCATGGCGGCCCCAAAAGTAATGAGCCCAGGACTGGGAACTGGAGGTGGTCCCCCTAGGAAAGGAACCCCGCGCCCTGTTATACCTCCGCTGACCTCTGAAAAGGGAACGCGTAGGGAAAAAAAGACCTAGTCTGTTTATGGCGGTCCTTGGCAGCTTATGGAACTTGTTCTCACCCAAAGATTTAATAAGCTGTTCCAGATCTTCTCCAAAAAGCAACTTACCCTTGAAAGGCAGTGTGCCCAACTGAGACTTGGAAGAAGAATCCGCCGACCAACTGCACAGCCAGAGGAGACGTCTGGCTGACACTGCGGAGACCATCGCTTTGGCCTGCACGCAGAGTAAGTTGTAGAGAGCATCCGCTCCATACGCCACAGCACCCTCCAGTCGTTCAGCCTGCTCCGCCTCTGGAGACGGGAGGTCCTGGGTGCCAAGCAATTGTTGGACCCACCTAAGACTTGACCGCTGCATGAGACTGCTGCAGATCATCGCCCGGACTCCTAAGATACACTTGAGATAAATTTAAGTTTGCGGTCCTGGACATCCTTCAAAGCTGTGGCTCCCACCACCGGAATAGTGGTATGCTTGGTGACAGCAGATGCAGAAGAATCCACCTTGGGAATTTTAAGCATTTCCAGGCAATCCTCGGGAAGAGGATAGAGCTTGTCCATAGCTCTACCCACTCGGAGCCCCGTCTCGGGAGCCTCCCACTCCCGAAGGAGCAGCAGCTTGTGCATGGGATGGAACGGGAAAGTGCGTGGAGGCGCCCTGAGTCCCGCCAGGATCGGGTCCACGTGAGCTAGCATTGCGGTCGTAACCGTATCCTCCGGAGGGACTTCAATCCCCAGCGGGGGGATTTTAGCAGGAGGAGGACCTGGGGGGAGAGGGGGGGGGGTTTCCTTCTCCTCTTGCAAGCTAGCCAAATAGGATTTGTGCAGTAACAGCACAAAATCTGATGAAAAACATGGCCTGGATTTCCCGGAGGGGGGGGGGGGGGGTGTCGGGGACCTTATCCGGAGAGGGTACAGGGCTTAAATTGGGAGGAGAAACAAAAAAAATCTGGCTCCTCTCCCTCCTGCAGCCCCAAATCGGGAGCTGCACTGATACCTAAGATGGCCGCCGCTCCCGCGGTTTCCCGAATCGGGAACGGCCTTGGCCATGCAACGAGACGACCGCCCCCAAGTCGCTGGCTGACTCGGTGCCACGGAGGGACCCTCCCCACCTGGCAGGCACCCAGAACAAAGCCCATCATGGGAGAGCCGCAAGGCAGGCTCCCCGCAGGCTAAACAAAGATGAGAACGCGTCATGACTGAAGGAAAGAATCGCCCTGAGGCAGGGGAAATCAGCTGAGCAGTGCTGCCCTGAAGGAGCGAGTGCAAGAGAACAAACCCTGCACGCTCCCTTCTCTGACTCAGAGGTAAAAGAAAGCTGCCAATTAAATATCTGCCCTTTATTTATGTAATGTCTCTTGTTCTTGTTTTTTTTTTGTGTTTTGTTTTTTTTTTAAATTACAGGGGAATGAAACTTCTCTGTTAGTATAACCGGAGAATTAAACGTCCCAGGGGCCAAGGCAGCTGTATAGAGGGAGTGACTGGACCACCAGTATCGCTCCAAATACTCAGGTCACCGGGATGGGAGCCTAGGCTGATAACTCAAGGGGCAAGCCCCCCTAGGCTCCCCAAGAGCAAGGAGACAGCGTTGTCTCCTAAAATGACAGAGTTTCTTCAAACTTTTTTTTTTGGTGGTTTTTGAAATACAAATAAAAAATAATACTTGCTTGATCTGATCAAATAGAGAGAGAGAAACCCACACAGAGTAAGGTAAAGCAATAAGGAAAGGGAACCACAGGGTGAGCTGCCTGCATCTGCTGGAGACAGACAAATACTGAAGGGCTGCAGGGTAGGCTCTGTCCTGATATAGGATACCCTTTTAGTTTTGTTCTGTCTCCATCTGCTGGACAGGAGGCTCAATCCATGGTCTGGACTGATCCGGGTACATGCAGGGAAAGGGAGCTATTTTAGATTTAATTCTTAGTGGAACACAGGATTTGGTGAGAGAGGTAACAGTGGTGGGGCCACTTGGCAATAGTGATCATAACATGATCAAATTTAAACTAATAACTGGAAGGGGGACAATAAGTAAATCTACAGCTCTAACACTAAACTTTCAAAAGGGAAACTTTGATAAAATGAGGAAAATAGTTAGAAAAAAACTGTAAGGTGCAGCTGCAAAGGTTAAAAGTGTTCAACAGGCATGGATATTGTTTAAAAATGCAATCCTAGAGGCACACTCTAGATGTATTCCACACATTAAGAAAGGTGGAAGGAAGGCAAAACGATTACCGTCATTGTTAAAAGGTGAGGTGAAAGAGGCTATTTTAGTCAAAAAAGCATTCTTCAAAAATTGGAAGAAGGATCCATCTGAAGAAAAAAGGATAAAACATTAGCATTGTCAAGTTAAGTGTAAAACATTGATAAGACAGGCGAAGAGAGAATTTGAAATGAAGTTGGCCATAGAAGAAAAAACTCATAATAAAAACTTTTAAAAATATATCCAAAGCAAGAAACCTGTGAGGGAGTCGGTTGGACCATTAGATGACCGAAGGGTTAAAGGGGCTCTTAGGGAAGATAAGGCCATTGGAGAAAGACTAAATTAATTCTTTGCTTCTGTGTTTACTAATGAGGATGTTGGGAAGATACCAGTTCCAGAGATGCTTTTCAGGGGTGATGAGTCAGACGAACTGAACCAAATCACTGTGAACCTGGAAGATGTAGTAGGCCAGATTAACAAACTAAAGAGTAGCAAATCACCTGGACCGGATGGTATGCATCCTAGGGTACTGCAGGAACTCAAAAATGAAATTTCTGATCTATTAGTTAAAATTTGTAACCTATCATTAAAATCATCCATTGTACCTGAAGACTGGAGGGTGGCCAATGTAACTCCAATATTTAAAAAGGGCTCCAGGGGCGATCCGGGTAACTATAGACCAGTGACCCTGACTTCAGTGCCGGGAAAAATAATGGAAACTATTCTAAAGAACAAAATCATAGAGCATATAGAAAGACATGGTTTAATGGAACACAGTCAACATGGATTTACCCAAGGGAAGCCTTGCCTAACAAATCTGCTTCATTTTTTTGAAGGGGTTAATAAACATGTGGATAAAGGTGAACCAGTAGATGTAGTGTATTTGGATTTTTGAGAAGGTGTTTGACAAAGTCCCTTATGAGAGGTGTCTAAGAAAACTAAAAAGTCATGGGATAGGAGGCAATGTCCTTTTGTGGATTACAAACTGGTTAAAAGACAGGAAACAGAGAGTAGGATTAAATGGTCAATTTTCTCAGTGGAAAAGGGTAAACAGTAGAGTGCCTTAGGGATCTGTACTTGGACCAGTGCTTTTCAATATATTTATATATATATATATATATATATATATATATATATATAAATGATCTGGAAAGGAATACGACGAGTGAGGTTATCAAATTTGCAGAAGATACTAAATTATTCAGAGAAGTTAAATCTGAAGCGGATTGCGATACATAACAGGAGGACCTTGCAAGACAAGAAAATTGGTTCTTACCTGCTAATTTTCGTTCCTGTAGTACCACGGATCAGTCCAGACCATGGGTTGAGCCTCCTGTCCAGCAGATGGAGACAGACCAAAACTGAAAGGGTATTCCATATCAGGACAGAGCCTACCCCGCATCCCTTCAGTATAAAACACTTTCAAAGCAGATATAACTCCCAAAAGATCAAGCAAGTAACAAGAAAAACTGATAAATTGAACAATTGAAAGAATTCTGTATAACAAACGCTCTTGCATAAAGATTTATTTTCATCTGTGAGATGCTTCTGGTGCCTTAAGTAACAATAAAAGATTCAGGTATCCAGAAACCTGTAAAGGAAGAAACTTCGAGCGGACGGAGCAGATCTAGCACGGGAGGGTATCTGGACTGATCCGTGGTACTATAGGAATGAAAATTAGAAGGTAAGAACAATTTTCCTTTCCCTGTACGTACCTGGATCAGTCCAGACCGTGGGATGTACCAAAGCTTCCCTAAACAGGGTGGGACCGAGACAGTCCCGCTTGAAGAACCTGCTGCCCGAAGGAGCCAAAAACTGGAGCCTGGTCATCAAGGCAGTAATGACGAGCAAAAGTATGCAGAGATTTCCAAGTAGCTGCCCTACATATTTCCTGCGGAGAGACCTATTGACTCTTCACCTAAGAAGAGGCCTGAGAACATAAGGAGTGGGCTTTTAAGCCTTCGGAACTGATCGGCCCTTACAGATATAAGCAGACGCAATAGCCTCCTTTAGCCAACATGCAATAGTGGCCTTTGAAGCATTATTACCCTTATTTGGGCTACTCCACAGGACAAACAGGTGATCCGAAATCTGGAACTTATTTGTAACCTGGAGGTAACATAGCAAACATAGCAACATAGCAAAACCCGTTTTACATCCAGGCGCCGCAGATCACCCCCAGATGTATTTGCGATGTCTTCAGAAGAAAAGGTCGCGAGTTCTACTGACTGATTGACGTGAAAGGAAGTAATGACCTTTGGCAAGAAGGAGGGTATTGTCTTGAGGGATACCCCAAATCAGAAAAACGTAGAAAAGGTTCCCTGCACGACAAAGCTTGGAGCTCCAGGAAGACGGTTTTGAGAGTCAAATCCTTAAGTGTAGCCCTCCGCAGAGGTTCGAAGGGAGCTTCGCAGAGAACCCGAAGAACCAAGTTAAGACTCCACGAGGGACAAGTAGCCCGTACCGGCGGATTCAAATGTTTGGCCCCCTTGAGGAAGCGGACGATATCCGGATGAGTCGCCACTGTGTAACCGTCAATATTGCCTAAGAGGGAGCCGAGGGTGGAAACCTGCACCTGCAAGGAACTGAAAGACAAACCCTTGGAGAGATCATTCTGGAGGAAGGAAAAGACCTGGGAAACCCGAGCCTTACAAGCCAACACTCCCAAAGCGGTACACGCATTTTCGAAAACCTTCTATATCTGAACATAAGCGAGAGAGGTTGCCGGCTTCCGGGCCCTCAACAGAGTGGATATAACTTCTTCCTTATATTCCTTTTTTTTCAATCTCCGCTGTTCAAAAGCCAGGCAGCTAGACAAAAGCGATCCGCCTGATCGAAAAATACAGGACCCTGCCGAAGAAAGTGGGGAAGATGACCGAGGCGGAGAGGGCCGGCCGTGGCGAGGTTCACCAGATCTGCGAACCACGGTCTGCGGGGCCACTCTGGAGCCACTAGAATGATGAGACCCCGATGGAGCTTGATTCTTCTGAGCACTTTGCCCACTAGTGGCCAAGGAGGGAACATGTATAGGAGAATGTCGTGAAGCCAGGGAAAGACCAGCGAATCCACTCCTTTCGCGCAATGTTCCCTTCTGCAGCTGAAGAACCTGGGAGCTTTCGCATTGTTCATCATGGCCATCAGATCTAAGTGTGGGGGACCCCACCTGCAGACGATCAGATTCATCGCTCTGTCTGACAACTCCCACTCACCAGGATCTAACTGCTGGCGACTGAGGAAATCGGCTTGAACATTCTCCTTCCCCGTAATGTGGGACGCTGCCAAGCGCTCTAGGTGACGTTCCGCCCCGCCCAGGTGAAGAGCATGCTGGCTTCCAGAGCCACCAGGCGACTCCTGGTGCCTCCCTGCCGACTGATGTAAGCCACTATGGTGGAGTTGTCCGAGAGAACCCGCACCGCCTTGCGATGGAGTAAAGGAAGGAAGACCTTGAGAGCCAGATGTACCGCTCAAGCTTCCAATCGATTGATGTGCCAGCGAGATTGGACTGGGGACCAGTATCCTTGTGTAGATTGGGTCTGGCACACTGCTCCCCAGCCGGAGAGGCTGGCATCCGCTGTGACAACAATCCACTGCGGCGTCTGAAGGGACATCCCCTTCAGAAGGTAGGTAGACGAAAGCCACCATTGCAGGTCGGCGATGGTAGATTCGGAGAGTGGGAGGGGTGTCCGAAATTGCTTAGACACCGGCTTCCAGCAGGATAGCAAAGCTTTCTGTAACAGATGCATATGCGCAAAAGCCCAAGGAACCAGATAGATAGTGGAGGCCATGGACCCCAGGACCTGGAGGTAGTCCCAGGCCGTGGGCAGAGCAAGAGAGAGAAAAGTGCGCACTTGATCCTTGAGTTTGAGAGCCCACGCGTCTGGAAGGAACACCTTGCTGACTCGCGTGTCGAATCGCGCCCCCAAAGATTCCAGGGTCTGGGATGGCTGAAGCTTGCTCTTGGGAAAGTTGATTATCCACCCAAGGGAGGTCAGACAAGTCAGGACCTTGTTGACTGCCAGCTTGCAGAGAAACTCCGATTTGGCCCGGATGAGCCAATCGTCCAGGTAGGGGTGGACCAGAACTCCGTCCCGACGAAGAGAGGCCGCCACTACCACCATGACCTTGGTGAAAGTGCACGGCGCCGTGGCAAGACCGAATGGGAGCACTCGAAACTGTAAATGTTGGCCCAGGATCTCGAACCGGAGATACCGCTGATGGTCGAGGCGAATCAGAATGTGCAAGTAGACCTCCGTCAGGTCGAGCAATGCCACGAATTTGCCTGAGCAAACCGCCGCTATTACAGCCCTCAGGGTTTCCATTCGAAAATGGGGGACGTTGAGAACCAGATTGACTCGCTTGAGACCCAAAATTGGACGAAAGGAGCCTTCCTTTTTGGGAACGATGAAGTATATGGAATATTGGCCGGACCCTTGTTCCTCCACCGGAACTGGAACTATGGCACCCAGTTCCAGCAGCCTGCTCAGGGTCTGGTCGACCACAGGCCTCTTTTGACTTCTGCAAGGAGAGATTAGGTGAAGGTCCGGTAGGTCTCGAGCAAATTCTAATGCGTAGCCTTTTTCTATTACCTCTAGGACCCACTGATCCGTCGTGATCTTGACCCATTCCTCGAGAAACAGGGACAGCCGTCCACCTAAGTTTAGAACGGAGGAATGGGCTGGCAGTATTTCATTGGGAAGAGGACTTTGTGGCCGAGTGTTGCTGACTACCATCCCAGAAGGGTCGACGTCCACGAAAGGAATGAGACCAGGATTGGGCTCTGGAAGTATTGCCTCTTAGAAAGGAGCGCCGTTGACCTCTGAAGTGAGTGTGGGAAGGAAAGAAAGCCTTTGACTGTTTCGGACGGTCCTCCGGCAGCTTATAAACCTTATTCTCCCCCAGAGATTTAATAAGCTGCTCTAGGTCCTTACCAAAAAGCAACTGACCCTTGAAGGGGAGAGTGCCCAACTGCGCTTTAGAAGAGGCATCCGCAGCCCAGTTTCTCAGCCAGAGGAGATGCCTGGCCGAGACCACGGAGACCATGGCTCTGGCTTGCACCCGTAGAAGATCGTAAAGAGCATCGGCCCCATATGCAATCGCGCCTTCTAGCCGATCCGCCTGCTCCGCCTCTGCAGATGGGAGATCTTGGGTGCTGGGAATGGAAGATTGGGCATCCAAATGGCAGATGAAATTTAATGTGGACAAGTACAAGGTGTTGCATATAGGGAAAAATAACCCTTGTTGTAGTTACATGATGTTTGGTTCCGTATTAGGAGCTACCACCCAGGAAAAAGATCTAGGCATCATAGTGGATAATACTTTAAAATTGTCGGCTCAGTGTGCTGCAGCAGTCAAAAAAGCAAACAGAATATTAGGAATTATTAGGAAGGGAATGTTTAATAAAACGGAAAATATCATAATGCCTCTGTATCGCTCCATGGTGAGACCACATCTTGAATACTGTATACAATTCTGGTCGCCGCATCTCAAAAAAGATATAATTGTGATGGAGAAGGTACAGAGAAGGGCAACCAAAATGATAAAGGGGATGGAACAGCTCCCCTATGAGGAAAGGCTGAAGAGGTTAGGGCTGTTCAGCTTGGAGAAGAGACGGCCCCTCCCCGCTGGTTAAACAATTAGAACACACCCTGTCGTGGGAGAGCCGCGAAGCAGGGTCTCTACATGCAATACAAAATGGCGATCGTGGCATCGGGGGGGGGGGGGGTGTAAGGAACTGCCGCGGGAACGGCAAAGTGCTCCTGTGCCTGGCTGCTGCGAGTGGGAGAGAGAGAAACTGCTCTCCACTCCTTCTCCAGTAAGCTGCCATTCCTTGTCCAAGGTTACTGATAGTAAAAACCTTTTTTTTTTTTTTTAAACAGCTTAAAGTTACAGAGAAATTTTGCTTCTCTGACAACAAAAGACCTGAGGCATGAGACTTCTCAGGGAGGCACTGGACCACCAGTATCATCCCAGAGCCAGGCAAGAGGCCACCGGGAAAAAAGGGTCCTAGGCTGAAGAAATCAAGGGGACAGGACCCCCCTAGGCCCAAGCAAGAGCGAGAAGTCAGAACAAACTGCTCCTGAAGACTAAACTTTTTTTTTTTTTACACTTTTTAAATACTGGGAATTAACAAATACTTGCTTAATCCTTATAACTAGAGAAAGAAGGAAGAACGTCCGCAAACCACAAACTGCTACAAAGAAAGGGAACCCACAGGTTCTGCTATCTGCATCTGCTGGAGACAGAGAAATACTGAAGGGAAACAGGGGGAGCACTGTCTTGATATAGGATACCCTTGGAGATTTTCTCTGTCTCCATCTGCTGGAAATGAGGCTCAACCCACTGTCTGGACTGATCCGGGTATGTACAGGGAAAAAAGGATACCTCCCTGCTCCACTAGGCTTGCAGTGCAGAACTGACAGCAGGCTCCACCGCTGTCTCTTGGGGATGAGGGATCTGAATCACCAGATATCCACCCCACGGACCTTCGTACCGAGCTATCAGAAGGGTCACCAATCTCCTGCTCGTCCGCCTCAAACTAGGGGGGATGGCCACACCAGGACCTCACAACCCCCTGGGAGGATCCAGAAATTTTCCTGTCTTTTATTCTTCTTTTCTTTCTCTTTCTCTCCACACTGCAGGTTTTACCCCATCTACCATCTGCTGGAGACAGAGAAATACTGAGGGCTGCAGGTAGCACACTGGGTTATGTACAGAGTCAGTGAAACTTTCTCTGTCTCCATCTGCTGGCTGAGAGGCAAAACCCAGGAGTCTAGGCTGATCTGGGCATGTACAGGGAAATCACACACACTACCTTGTATCAGACTGGTCCACACTTCCACTAGCACCGGCAGCCAGCCAGGTGTAGCTCTACAGGATACAGCATCCAAAGAGAAGTTGTGCGTGATCACATCAGACACAAGCTCAAACAGATACATACTCCCACACCGCCCCCAATTTCTGTGTTGTCACTTCATGTGCTCACACTCACGTAGCCTCCCCCTCCCCTTACTTGGCTGCCAGTTTCATGCCACAGTCATCTGAGCAGTATTTGGAAGTGGCACGGGCGGGCTGGACACAGCTGGGCCCCAGGCATTGGCGGGAAGAGGTCATGTCCCTGCTCTCTGCTCGCTCCGAGTGCCGGCTTTTCTCTCGATGCTTCTGCTTTTGTTTATGCCGCCTGTACTTCTCCTCTTTCTGAAGCGGGGCAGAGGAAACAGGAGAAATGACAGTCAGGTCATAGGCTCTGGGCAGAGGCAACATGAACATCTGTCCATGCTACTAATCCATAGCAGCATTAGAAAACCCTGACCCAAACTCTATTAGTACAAAGCATCCCCATGATAATGACATCACAGACTATCTTGCTTCAGGGATGTCATCACATCCAAGTGACCATCTGACACCCAAAATTTCTCTCTTGAGTAGACAGTAGCACTTTGTTATGTAGTTGTAATTTAGGGCAGGGAGCTATTAAGGAAAGGCGTCTGACCCACAAGATTTGTATCAGAGCTTATTAGTAAACCAGGTCTCAAACCTTGTCAATTTTTAAGTCTGTCCAGGTTCTCCTACCAACTATTACCAAAAGTACAATAAATTAGTACATCGTCAGCATACATCAAGTATTTACATCCTGCTTAGCTATTCACCTGAGTGGCTCTATAAACAAATCAAATAATGTGGTGACAGTATGGAGCCTTGAGGTACTCCCTACTGTAAGATCCATGGCACTGATAGCTGATCCCCCAAACACATTTTTGAAGTTTACTTTTTAGGAAATTTGAAAACTACATTATGCGCAGGACAAGATGCTTTTCATTGGACCAATTTAATAATTCAAAGGCTCTTGTGCTTGAGCTTTTGTCTTGGTCTAGTCTACAAACCTTTTTTTTTTTTTTAAACTGTGAGGTCAGGGTGCAGCTTACCTTTTTGTCAGACTTCTTCTCCCGCCTCTTGACATGTTTGACCTTTACAGCTCGCTTGCGCAGCACAGGATCGAGAAAGGGAGTGTCATCTGTGTCACTTAGCCAGGGCTGTGAAGACACAAGAGAAAGATAATAAAAACCAAATAAGGGCATAAGATTTCCTGGCTTTGCGTGTGACCTCAGGAAAATCACATCATCTCCCTTTGCCTCAGTTTTTATTCTGGTTCTGTCACTAACTCTATGTATGTGACCTTGAAGGGATCATTTTATCTCCCTGCTTTCTTTTGTTTCCCATTGGCTTTTATACTCCATTACTGAGTTGTACAAGCACAAAATATGTATAAAATCACTACATTTTAAACATTTCACTGCACAATATTTTTTTCCACTATATAAGAACATAAGAAATTGCCATGCTGGGTGAGACCAAGGGTCCATCAAGCCCAGCATCCTGTTTCCAACAGAGGCCAAACCAGGCCACAAGAACCTGGCAATTATCCAAACACTAAGAAGATCCCATGCTACTGATGCAATTAATAGCAGTGGCTATTCCCTAAGTAAACTTGATTAATAGCCGTTAATGGACTTCTCCTCCAAGAACTTATCCAAACCTTTTTTTGAACCCAGCTACACTAACTGCACTAACCACATCCTTTGGCAACAAATTCCAGAGCTTTATTGTGCGTTGAGTGAAAAAGAATTTTCTCCGATTAGTCTTAAATGTGCTACTTGCTAACTTCATGGAATGCCCCATAGTCCCCCTAGACAAGCCTTCCCATAACACTCGTCCTTGCCTCATCCTCCACGGACCTTCTCTTCCTAAGCTCAGATGCCTAAGCACTTTTTCTTCTGCTGCCTAAGCTAATTAATATATGTATATTAGTTTCATTAATTCTATGGTAACCCTCCGCTACCCTCCCCCCCCACCTTCCAACCCCAGTTTTGACACGTTACTCCCCATGCTTAAGCTGTATCCAAGTTTTTCTCTCCCCCTGTTCTATGTAAGACAACTTTGTCACTGTTTTATGGTTGCAATGTAAACCGGAGTGATAATTAACTCTGTTATTTGAACTTCGGTATAGAAAAGTTATAAATAAATAAATAAATAAATAAATAAATAAATAATAGTCCTTCTATTATTCAAAAGTGTAAATAACCGAGTCACATCTACTCGTTCAAGACCTTTCATGTTCTTAAAGACCTTTATCATATCCCCAAATTTGCCAAACAAATTTAAATATTAAAGTTAACTCACCCTAAAAACTTTCTGTGACAATAGTTTATTACCCTTTCAAAAATATCCGCATGCTTGATAATATCATATCAAGGGTGAAGGCTCAGGAAAGATTCCGGACAATACACAGCAGTATATCTCAAAAAAATTCTATACACAAGCAAAATTTAGGCTTCTCACCCTATTTTAATCTTTTAGATCCTGCTCATTGAAGGAATTATTTCCTGATGCCCCTTTTTACATATCTTAGTTAACTAGACCCAAATATGGTATAAATATGGTATTAAAAATTTTGCAAGTAATTAAAAGTATATGAAAAAATGTTCCACTTGTGGAACGTTGGTACCTAAAACGTACCAACGCGTTATAGGTAAAGTGTAAAGGAAAATTGGTTCTTACCTGCTAATTTTCGTTCCTGTAGTACCATGGATCAGTCCAGACTGCTGGGTTATGCCTCCCTTCCAGCAGATGGAGTCAGAGAAAACTGAAAAGGCACCCCCATACATATCGGTGTGCCACCTGCGTCCCCTTCAGTATAATCATTATCATAGCAAAAAGAAGTCCATAACTAATGACTAGATCAAGTAAAGCAAACTGTCTTAGTAGAACAGATTGAGATAAACCTATCTGTATATGCTTTTATCTTAACCTATGTTTTGGGTTTTTTTTTTAAACAAAAACGAATGCTACTATGCATGAAAAAACAGTAGAAAGGTTTTCCTTAGAAACATCAATATCTGCGAATGGAAAGAGAGAAATATCGAGCGGACTCTACTGGATGAAATGAAAACTTGCTGGGCGGGCATCTGGACTGATCCATGGTACTACAGGAACGAAAATTAGCAGGTAAGAACCAATTTTCCTTTCCCTGTACGTACCAGGATCAGTCCAGACTGCTGGGATGTACCCAAGCTGCCCTAAATGGGGTGGGACCCAGAGAGTCCCGCTCGAAGCACACTGCTGCCAAAAGAATCAACATCCGGAGCTCGGACATCTAAGCGATAATGTTTAGCAAAAGTGTGCAACGATTTCCAAGTTGCTGCTCTGCAGATTTCTTGAGGAGAAACACATTGGCTTTCAGCCCACGACGCTGCTTGAGATCAGATAAAATGAGCTTTAAGCCCGTCCAGTACTGGACATGCGTGACATATGCACTTGGAAGCAATAGCATCCTTTAGCCAACGGGCAATAGTGGTCTTTGAAGCCTTACTACCCTTCTTTGGACCGGACCATAAAATGAAAAGATGATCAGACAGTTGAAAAGGATTAGTTACTTCCAAGTATCGAAGGAGTACCCGTCAGACATCCAGCTTCCGCATCTCCCAACCTTGAGGAGAAGTCTTATCCACGTCTGGAAAAGCTGGTAACTCCAGAGACTGATTGACATGGAAAGTCGAGACTACCTTCGGAAGAAAGGAAGGCACTGTACGAAGAGAGATGCCAGAATCCGAAATGCGTAAGAATGGCTCTCTACACGACAAAGTCTGGAGTTCGGAAATACAACAAATAGCCACCAGAAAAATCGTCTTAAGAGTCAAATCCTTTAATGTGGCTCGTTTAAGAGGTTCGAACGGAGCAGAACAAAGACCGCGGAGTACCAAGTTCAAACAGCCCATAACGGCGGGTGCAACTGTTTAGCTCCTCGTAAAAAACGAACCACATCGGGATGACCAGCAATGGAGGACCCGTCAATCTTACCACGTAAACATCCTAATGCTGATACCTGCACTCTTAGTGAGCTATAGGCTAAACCTTTCTTCAAACCTTCTTGAAGAAAAGCAAGGATGTGAACTATGGTGGCCTTTCGCGGGGACACCTTCAACCCGCTGTACCAAGAGTCAAACACTTTCCACACTCTGACATAGGTAAGAGATGTAGAAGTCTTACGAGCCCTCAAAATAGTAGTAATAACCGCCTCGGGATATCCTTTCTTCCTTAATTGCCTCCTCTCATAAGCCAAGCCGCTAGACAAAAGCGATCCGCCTGATCGAAAGATACCGGACCTTGACGCAGTATATTCGGTAGGTGACCCAAACGAGGAGGCTCGTCCACCTGTAGGTTGATTAGATCTGCAAACCACGGTCGCCTTGGCCACTCCGGGGCCACCAGAATGACCGGCCCCCGATGATATTCTATGCGTCGAAGAATCTTACCCACTAATGGCAATGGAGGAAACACGTATAGGAGAATGTCTAGGGGCCATGGTAGGACCAGAGCATCCATGCTTCTGACCCGTGTTCTCTTCTGCGGTTGAAGAAATGGGCCGCTTTGGTGTTCAAGCGAGTTGCCATCAGGTCCAGTCGAGGGATTCCCCATCGGCGTGTGACTAGTCGCATCGCTTCGTCAGACAGCTCCCATTCTCCGGGATCTAGCTACTGCCTGCTGAGGAAATCCGCCTGAACGTTGTCCACCCGGCTATATGCGAGGCCGCGATGCGAGACAGGTGGCATTCCGCCCAAGCCATCAACTGGTCTCCTTCGGAGGCTATCGGGTGACTCCTGGTGCCCCCTGACGGTTGATGTAAGCGACGGTGGTTGCATTGTCTGATAGTATCCGAACCGGCCAGTGACAAACGAGTGGCAGAAATTGGCGGAGCGCTAACCTGACCGCCCTGGTTTCTAGCCAATTTATGGACCACTTTGCCTGGAGCGGAGACCATTGACCCTGCGTCGATCGGGACTGACAGACCGCTCTCCAACCTGTCAAGCTGGCATCGGTTGTGACAATGAACCATTGGGGAGTTTCCAGGTCCACACCCTGTAGTAAGTGATGTGGAACCAACCACCATTCCAGGCTGGACCTCGCTGGTTCCAGTAATGGCAAGGGCAGATGAAACTCCTCCAACTTGGGGTCCCAACAAGAAAGAAGTGCCCTCTGCAAGGGCCGCAAATGAGCAAAGGCCCACGGTACCAATTCCAGGGTAGATGCCATAGAACCAAGAACCTGCAAGTAATCCCACACCGTTGGCAAAGGTAGATCCAATAGGGTTCTTTCCTGGGTCATCAATTTCTCCATTCGTACTAGTGGTAGGAAAACTTTCCCCACCGCAGTATCAAAACGTGCTCCCAAAAATCTGGGACGGAATCAGGTGACTTTTGACAAAGTTGACCACCCAGCCTAGGCAGTGCAGGCGATTCAAGACCGACTGTACCGCTGTCTTGCAAAGATCCTCCGATTTCGCACGAATTAGCCAGTCGTCCAGATAGGGATGCACAAATATCCCTTCCCTTCGAAGGCTCGCCGCCACCACCACCATCACCTTGGTGAACACGCGTGGGGCCCAAGACCACGCGCCCAAGACCATGAACCGCAGAAACCTCCGATGATGCACTTGGACTCCTATGTGAAGGTAAGTCTCCGTCAGATCCAAAGAGGTCAAAAATTTACCTTTGTGGACGGCCGCAATGACGGTCCTCAAAGTCTCCATGCGAAAACGAGGTAGCCGAAGTGCCCTGTTGACCTTCAAGTCTAATATCGGACAGAAGGAGCCTTCCTTCTTGGGGACCACAAAATAAATGGAGTACCTGCCGGTCTGGTGTTCATCCGGTGGAACCAGGACGATCGCTCCCAGAGCCTTCAATCGACACAGGGTTTGGAGTACCACCTGCTGTTTTGCCCGAGACTTGCAAGGAGACACCAAGAAAAGATCCTGTAGCGGGCGAGCAAAATCTAAAGCGTAACCGTGTTCTACAATGTTTAGAACCCACTGATCCGAAGTGATCTTGATACATTCCTCGCAAAACAGAGGAAGACGACCACCGATCTCCGGAATGGAGGAATGGTCTGGCGCACCTTCATTGGGTAGACTTGTTTGCGGAGAATCCTTGGGAGTTTCAGTCATGAGGAGGCAGTCTTCCCCGAAAGAAATGAGCCCAAGCCTGGGACCTCGTCGATGACTGCCTCACGAAAACGGCGTTGACCCCGAAAATGACACCAAGATGAACTGAAGGGGCAAGAAGATCTGGGCTTGTCCTCAGAGAGCTTGTAAACTTTATTGTTCCCTAAGGACTTAATGAGATGTTCCAGATCACCATATAAAAGCTTTCCTTTAAACGGGAAGGAACCCAGCTGAGACTTGGAAGAGACGTCAGCAGACCAATTGCAAAGCCAAAGAAACCTCTTCGCTGACACTGCCGAGGACATCGTGCGCGAGGAGGTATGTAGGAGATCATACAAAGCATTCACTGTATAAGCTACTGCCGCCTCCATACACTCCGCCTGTGGAAGCTCCTGAGCTGTGAGCAACTGCTGCACCCATTTCTGCATGAGACTACTGCAGACGGCCACCCTGATGCCGAGCCCCGACACCTAAAAAATCCGTTTGAGAAGAACCTCCAGCTTCCTATCCTGGAGATCCTTGAGCGCTGCCGCTCCCGTCACTGGAATCGTTGTGCGCTTGGCAATCGCCGAAACGGTCATGTCCACTGTAGGAATCTTAAGAAGATCTAAGGACTCGTTTGGAAGCGGATAAAGCTTTTCCATGGCCTTATTAACCTGCAGACTGATCCCATTCCCAGGTCATAAGCTGTAAGAGCATCGGGTGAAAAGGAAAAGTTCTAGGGGGGAGCCCGAAGACCCAACAGAACAGGATCCCCCGAGGAAGGTGCCACCACTGGCTGCGGAGCCTGAATATTGAGTTCTGTTAGCACATGAGGGATCAAAGGTTCCAGCTCCTCCCTGCAAGATAATCTTAGCACCCGCAGGTCATCCCCTTCAACCGGAGTGGAATTGCCAACGTCATCGCCCGTGTCCGCAGAGGGAGGGGAGTCTTGTGGTGCGGGATCTGGGGGGGTTAGAGGGTGAAGTTACCACTGCATCAGGAGCTGGACGGGGTAGCCGGGCCCTAGGAGCCTCCTGACCCTCCACAGGCCTAGGGATCTTTGGTGGAGGAGGATCCTGCAAATTAAAGTCTGCCTCTGCCTCCATATAATCTTTGTGTAGCAACAACACAAACTGAGGAAAAGAGGCGCTGCCTCTTTAAGGCCCCCCCCGGAGGCAAAGCCGGAGGAGGTGGGGAATCAAGCCCCGAATCATGAGGTCTTTCAGGGCTTAAATTAGGAGAAGACAGCTGTGGTGGGAAATCCCCTACCCCGGAGCCCTGCGCAGCATCGGAGCCTGTGTCAGCCAAAATGGCCACCGTTCCCACGCTTATCGGGGACGGGGCAGGCCGTGGTTTCTGAGCCGGCAGACTCCTTCCTAACCATTGTGACCGTGGAAGAGACAATCTTTTGCCTGCAGCAGGTAACTGTAAAGGGCCTTCTCCTCTGGGGATACAGCGGGAGCAGAGGCCTTTGCGGGAGAGCCGTGCTGCTGGCTCTCTACAGGCTGAGCACCATGATCCCCATGGCATGGTAAGCTGAGCTGCAACGGAAAAATCAGCTGGGTATAAAAATTACCCCCTCCGGAGACCCGGGAGATCTAAACAGGCTCTCTCTGTTTCTTTTTTTTTTTTTTTTAAACTGTGCCAGTCAACCAGGGGAATGATACTTCCCTGGGCTCAACAGATTAATAGGAGCTCCCAGCAGAGGAATTAAATGTCTCTGGGCCGCTAGGGGGAGGGACCGGCCCACCGGTAACCCCCCCCCCCCCCCCCACTCACCGAGCTTTGCAAATATTCTCCGGGTATTTAGGCTGTAGGGCACAGAGCCCAGTCTAGCCTGTTACCAAGTGGGGGAAGAGACTGAGACTGCCCCCCCCCCCCTTTGGGAGTATCTGTACTCCTTTTCCTTTTTTTACTATGCTACTTACTAAAAGTTGATCTTGTCAAAGGCAACTAAGGGTGCAAAGACCCCTCTCACTTGTTTAACAATCAAAAAAATTTGTAAAGGATCAGGACCACAGGTTATGTCATCCTTCATCTGCTGGAGTCAGAGAAATACTGAAGAATCAAGGGTGGCACACCGGGATATCAGGGGGTGCCTTTCAGCTTTTTTCTCTGACTCCATCTGCTGGAAGGGAGGCATAACCCAGCAGTCTGGACTGATCTGGGTACGTACAGGGAACTAATATAATTTAAAAAAGAAAACTTAGAAGTAACCTACATTCATACTTCAAAAATATTTGAGAAGTGGGTATAAAATATTATTTCTTACTACTTTCTATATCAGCACCCAGCAGTAAGAAACAATATTGTACTAATTAATACAATTAAGCCAGGTTTCTGCAGTAGGCTTAATTGGAAACTTCCAGTGCTTGGCTTTTAAGCCATTTTGCAATTAGGATATAAAACATTTTACAGATGATACCCATCTCCTATATGCTAGCACTGATGGGAGTTTGCCCTTTCAACTCTGTCCCAAATATGTTTCTCAGTTCTAATTCCAGTTCTGTCACTGACTTTCTCATTATAAACTCAATCCCTCTTGGGTAAGGTCAAGGAACAAGCTGAGAGCTGCAGAACTCACTATACATAGTAAATATCCTGATCATGAAAACAGGCCAACACCTCCTTACCAGGTTCTGGTCATCGAAGGCCCCTGAACAGAATTCTTGATAAAAATCCGGGTCGATGGGGGGAAGGTCATCATCAGACAGTGAATCAGCCAGGGTCACAGAGTCTGTTTGGTCCTTGTACACCTGCAGCTCATCATCACGGACACGCAGCATTTTCTGGTGTACCAAAAGACAAGACAAAAAGAGAACTAGTGATGAGAATTATGATCAGCTAAACAGATCGGAAAGAGCAAAGAGAGGACCAGATACTTTCTATATAGTCAGACAGTGGCAAAAAAATTCCTGAAGATACACAGGAACTTCCTCATCACAAAAGAGGTAATTAAACTGCATCTGTGACTGCCCAGGAAGAAATAAGGAAGATGCTACTTGGAGATCTTGCCACTGGGATTAGCATGGGATTGAGCCACTTCCTGTAGAGGTGAAAGGAAAATTGGTTCTTACCTGATAATTTTCGTTCCTGTAGTACCAAGGATCAGTCCAGATTCCTGGGTTTTGCTTCCCCTCCAGCAGATGGAGACAGAGAAGTTTTGAAGGACTCTGCCATATATACCAAGGTGCCACCTATAGTCCGTCAGTATTACTCAAAAACAAAGCCGAATGGTACCAAAACCAAGCTAACTATATACAGTAACCTAACAACCTGAACCGGATCACTCACCCCAATTGGGCCCAGAACCCATTGAACATGGAAAACAAGATTGATCTGCAGACCAGAAATAAACCAATGCTGAAACAAGCGGACTCTCCATTACCTCTATGCTAGGGCGGGACTCTGGACTGATCCGTGGTACTACAGGAACGAAAATTATCAGGTAAGAACCCATTTTCCTTTCCCTGTACGTACCTGAATCAGTCCAGACTCCTGGGATGTACCAGAGCTTCTCTTACCTGGGATGGGATCCGGCGAGGCTCACTCTAAGCACACCTTCTCCAAATCCTCCCGCACCCGGGGCCTGGACATCCAGCCGGTAATGCCTGGTAAAAGTAAGCAAGGATTTCCATGTAGCTGCTCTACAAATCTCCTACAGCGAAACCTGTTGGCATTCTGCCCACGACGATGCCTGCGAACGAGTAGAATGTGCCCGGAGACCCACTGGTAAGTGTTTGCCACGTAGCAAATATGAGGAATTTATAGCTTCTTTCAACCATCAGGCGATCGTCGCTTTAGATGCCATATTACCCTTTTTGGGGCTACTCCAGAGCACAAAGAGATGATCCGAGACACAAAATCTGTTGGTAACTTCCAGATAACGCATCAAAGCCCTGCGAACATCCAACTTCCTTAAGTCCTTAGAAAGCGGATCTGCCCGGTTCAAGTCTGAAAAGGACGGGAGTTCCACCGATTGATTTAAATGAAAGAAGGAAACCATCTTTGGGAGGAAGGAAGGAAGCGTTTGCAAGGATACCCCAGAATCGGAAATCCTCAAGAAGGGCTCCCTGCATGATAAAGCCTGAATCTCGGACAACCTTCGAGCAGAGGAAATCGCTACTAGAAACACCACTTTCAATGTAAGGTCTTTCAACGTTGCTCTCTTTAACGGTTCAAAAGGAGCTGTGCACAACGCCATAAGGACTAAGTTTAAGTTCCAGGGCGGGCAAGGATGTTTCACCGGTGGGCATAAATGCTTCGCTCCCCTAAGGAAACGAGAAACATCTGGATGCGCAGACAACACTACTCCCTGTATAGCACCGCGTAAACACCCAAGAGCTGCCACCTGCACTTTTAAGGAACTACACGACAATCCTTTAGCCAAACCAGCTTGAAGAAAACCCAAAATGTCCGGCATGGACACCTGGGTAGGAACAATCGCATGGTCGTCGCACCACGATTCAAAAACCTTCCATACACGAACATATGACAGGGAAGTGGAAGTTTTACGCGACCTCAAAAGCGTAGCCACTACAGCATCCGAATATCCTTTTCCTTTCAGATGCTGCATCTCAAAAGCCATGCCGCTAGACAGAATCAATCGGCCTGGTCGAAACAGACGGGCCCTTGATGCAGCAGGTCCGGAAGATGCACAAACTGTAGTGGGCCCTCCACCACTAGATTGACCAGATCCGCAAACCATGGCCGACGTGGCCACTCTGGAACCACCAGAATCACTTCTGCTGGGTGTAGTTCTATCCTTCTGAGAACCTTGCTGATTAAAGGCCAAGGAGGGAATACGTAAACCAGGACATTCATCTGCCAGGGAAGAACCAGAGCATCTACCCACCTCTGCTCTGTATCTCTGCGGTGAGCAAAGAAGCGTGGGGCCTTGGAATTCTTAAATGTTGCCATCAGATCCATGCAAGGTGTGCCCCACCTGTTGAAGATGAGCTGAAAGGCTTCATCGGCCAGCTTCCACTTCCCTGGATCGAGATGATGTCGACTGAGAAAATCCGCATGAACGTTGTCGTCCCCTGCTATATGGGATGCCGCTATGCTGACAAGGTTCTGCCCCGCCCAGGCAATTAACTGGCAAGCTTCTAGCGCTACGGGCTGGCTTTTGGTCCCTCCTTGACGATTAATGTAAGCCACCGGACAGTACTCGGACTGACTTCCCCCTGAGGAGCAGGAGGAACGCCTGTAATGCCAGCCGCACCGCTCTGGTCTCCAGATGATTGATAGACCATCGGGACTCCTCTTGGGACCACTGCCCCTGCATAGACTTCCTCAGACAAACTGCTCCCCAACCGGAGAGACTGGCATCCGTAGTGACCACTGTCCATTCCGAGACCACTAAGGGAACTCCTCGGCATAGGTTGTCCGAACACAGCCACCAACCCAGACTACATCATGCGAATTCTGTAAGAGGCAGGAGGAGAACAGATTGTTCAGAAACCGGATTCCATCGGGAGAGCAAGGCGGATTGTAAAGGCCGCATGTGGGCAAAGGCCCATGGCACCAGCTCCAGAGTCGATGTCATGGACCCCAGAACCTGCAAGTAATCCCAGACTTTCGGAGGATGCTTGGACAACAAGGCACGCACCTGATCTTGCAACTTTACAATGCGCTCGGCCGTCAGGAACACCCTCCCCTGCTGTGTATTGTACAGAGCTCCCAGAAATTCCAACGACTGGGAAGGAATCAGATGACTTTTGGCTAGATTGACAACCCGAGCGCCCGTAATAACTGGAGCACCCGGTCGATCACTGCTTGGCAAAGCGCTTCTGATTTCGCTCAAATCAGCCAATCGTCCAGATACGGGTAAACCAAGAATCCTTCCCTGCGTAGTTAAGCTACCACCACCACCATGACCTTGGTGAATGTCCTGGGTGTGGTAGCAAGAATGAAGGGGAAAGCTTGAAACTGGTAATGACGACCCAGGATAGAGAACCTCAGGAACTTCTGGTGATCGACCCGAATCCCGATGTGCAAATACGCCTCCGTCAGATCCAGAGAAGCCAGAAACTCCCCCCTGCCGAACTGAAGCAATGACGGATCGTAACGTCTCCATGCGGAAGCGGGGAATCCGCAGACACCTGTTGACCTGCTTTAGATTGAGAATGGGCCGAAAGGTCCCTTCCTTTTTGGGTACCACAAAGTAAATGGAGTAACGGCCCCTTCGTTGTTCTGCCAGAGGAACAGGTGTAATTGCGCCGAGGTTGAGAAGGCGCTGCAACGTCACCTTTACCGCCCGACACTTTGTTGCATAACCGCATGGAAAAACCAGAAACTGATGGCGGGGTCAGCGTGCAAAATCTAAAGCGTAGCCATGTTTTATCACAGATAGAACCCATTGGTCCGACGTGAGTTTGGTCTACTCCTCGTAAAACAGAGGCAGCCTGCCTCCTACTACCAGAACCGAGAAATGGACCGGCCACCCATCATTGTGAAGGCTTTCCAGTTTGTGTGGACTGGGTGCTACCAGATCTTCCGAAGCGTCGCCCACGAAAGGACTGAGAGCAGGGCTGCTGTCTGTTTGAATTCTACCTAAAAGAAGAGGAGGGTGCTCGAGATGTTCAGGACTTCCGACCCCCACAAAACCGAGAATTAGAAGAAAAGGAACCTCTCGGCTTCGGCCGATCCTCCAGTAACCAATGAACTTTATTGTCCCCCAGAGACTGAATGAGGTCCTCCAGTTCCTTACCAAACAGCAGCTTGCCCTTGAAAGGCAAGGATCTCAGCTGGGATTTGGAAGAAACATCCACCGCCCAATTTCGCAACCACAACAGACGACGTGCTGAGACGGCGGACCTCATTGTCTTGGCCGATGTGCGAAGTAAATCATAAAGGGCATCCGCACTATAAGCAATGACAGCCTCCAGCCGCCCAGCCTGGAGGGCTTCCCCCTCTGATAGCGATTCGTTGGCCTGCAGCTGTTGCACCCAGTGAAGGCCCGCTCTCAAAGAAAACCTGCTACACATAGCCACTCGGACCCCAAGCACGGAGACCTCAAAAATCTTTTTGAGCTGCAGTTCCAACTTTCGATCCTGCAAATCCTTGAGGGCTGTGGAACCAGTAACCGGAATGGTGGTCTTCTTTGTGACCGCCGACACCGCCGCATCTACCCTGGGCACACGAAGAAGATCTAAAGCCTCCTCTGGCAGAGGATATAGCTTATCCATCGCCTTAGAAACCTTCAGGCCCAAGTCAGGGGTGTCCCATTCCAGGAAAGGCAAATCCGTGGCTAAAAAATGGAATGGAAAAAACGTAGGTGGACCTCGTAAACCTAATAACACGGGATCCGTAGCTCCTAGTCTGGATTCCTTCTGAGGAGACTCAATCCCCAACTACTTTAAAATAGCTGGAATGAGGGGCCCAAGCTCTTCTTTCCTAAAGAGACGGACCACTTTTGGGTCATCACCGTCCACCATATGTGAGCCATGCGGAGCACTCTGCCGGGGGTCTGAATCCCCGTCACCCCCCTTGATCCTCAGAACTGGAAGATGAATCTGATGCCAGCTGAGGTGCTACAGACCGTAAAGGCCGCTTGGTCTCCGAGGGACCCTCGTCCTCCTCCCGCCGGGAACGTTTCATTGGCCGTGGGAGAGCGCCATGTAGTATAGCTTGATCAGCATGCCTCTTTTTGCCTGCCCTCCGGGCTTTGAAAGCTTTATGCATTAAAAGCACAAACTCGGAGGAAAATGAAGATGCAGATGAGGCATCGAATCCCCCTCAGGGACAGCCTCCGAGGCTTTAGAACCAAGCCGCCCCGATTGGCCCCCTTCAGGTACCGTCCGTTAAGGGGATAAATGTGGCGGGAGATTCCCCTCTCCCGCCGCTGACAGCTCTACTGACCTCACTGCCGCGAGGGAATCAAAGATGGCGCCTGTTCCCGCGTTTAGCGGGGACTGACCAAGAGAAGGGGGCTGAAGCTCCCCAAAAGCACCGGAGATAGTCTGGACCCTTAGGACGACCCTCGCAGGGGTCGCGAAGGCTTCCTCTCCCCCGGAGAGACAATTTGAACAGATGCCATCCCTCGAGAGCTGAGCTCTCGCTGCGCCGCACGCCCAACATGCCAACCTGCGCGGCATGTCAGTCAGAAAAAAGAAACAAGTCTCCCCATAGCCAAAAACAGACAAAAAAGCGGCGAAATGCAAGAAAAAACACCGAAACATGAATGTGAGGAAAGGGAGAGTCAAAGGAGCCAGAAAAAGAAATTTATCAAAACTTTTTTTTTTTAAACTTGTCCTACCGCCTCCGGGTCTGCTTGGCGGGAGTGAGCCAGGCTCCCCGGTATCACCCCCAAGGCTGAACAAAGAAAACAATAGGGCCCTTGACCCTGAGCTGCAGCTGCCTCAACAACCAGGGGGGATGGTCCCCTCAGGACCAAACAACCTCCTGGGAGGCTGAAGACTCTTTTTTTTTTTTTTTTTTTTTTTTAAATATCTGATGACTAACTATCTGTCACTATCCTAACCTCTCCTATCTCACACAAAGTAACCAGACCAGACTGTAGGTTTTGCACCTCTACCATCTGCTGGAGGCAGAGAAATATTGTTGGACTGTAGGTGGCAGAGTCCTTCAAAACCTCTCTGTCTCCATCTGCTGGAGGGAAGGCAAAACCCAGGAGTCTGGACTGATCCAGGTACGTACATGGAAGGAGGAATGGACCACCTGGAATGCTCTACATCACTTCTATACCAAAGTTAGCCAATCAAATGGGGATACTCTACCAGACCTGATATTGAGGTGAGAGGCAGACCATGCAACAACTTTTGCTCTGCCTGTTTGAGGATAACCCCTTTATGATGCGGGATTTTGTTGAGGTCAATTTACAAGCGCTGAAATGTGCTCATTAGTGGAAAGAAATATAGCTAATGGAAGGACAGAAGAAGAAAAAAATAGAAAACAAAACAGAACAAAGAACTGCAGAAAGTACTTTCAAACAAGATACTGTATGCTATCTGTAGGATGCAGCAGCAGCAGCAGCATGGGGGCACCCTGTACTGGGTTTCTTCTCTACTTGAATTCAAGAAGCAGCCATTTTGGGATTGTTTGAATGGAAGTGATGTCACATTTGTTCACGCTTAGGCCTTGTTGTGACATGGCTGTTCCAACTCATTGCAGCCACTATGAATCAGTTTAATGTCCCAGCATATGTGAGTTTATTTCTTTTAATTCATTTTATTTTTGGTCAGCTGACATGGTTTCGATTTTTTTCTACATTGTTCTATAAACATGCCTTTACTAGCTAATGTATGAAAATTGGTTCTTACCTGCTAATTTTCGTTCCTGTAATACCACAGATCAGTCCAGAGAAGTGGGTTGTGTATCCTTACTAGCAGGAGGAGACAGAGAGCAAAACTTTGGGCACTGCTACATATACGAGAGTGCCGCCTGCAGTATTGGCCTGTACCCAAGCCCACACTAACAGAACTAACTAGCGGAAGAGGTTGAAGCCCAAACAGATCGACAACCTCCTTGCTACCAAAAACAAAAGGAAACAACATGAAGAAACTGCTCCATTGAGAAAATCTGCCACACGGAGCTCCATATCAAAACACAGTAAATCTCAAACAAAAGCAGTCTTTCAGTATCTGAAGAAAGGGGTGGGCCTCTGGACTGATCTGTGGTATTACAGGAACGAAAATTAGCACGTAAGAACCATTTCATTTCCTGAACATACCCAGATCAGTCCAGAGAGTGGGATTACCCAAGCCACCCTACACTGGGCAGGAACCCAAAAGACCCGCGCGCAATACACTCTCACCAAAGGACGATTCATCAGAAGCCTTAACGTCCAATCGATAATGTTTAGTTAAAGTGTGTAAGGAAGACCACACTACCGCCCTACAAACCTCCTGAGGCAACAGGAGTTGACACTCTACCCGGGAAGTAGCCTGGGCCCTGGTGGAGTGAGCTCTGAAACCCAAAGGCACTTGCCGCCCTCGGGCAATGTATGAGGAGCCGATAGCTTCCTTAATCCAACGAGAGATGGTCGCTTTAGACGCCTTTTCACCCTTTTTTGGGCCCCCAAAAAAGAGGAATAAATGATCTGAACGTCTGAAGTCATTGGTAACCTCTAGATAGTGTAACAAGGCGCGCCGCACATCCAAGAGATGAAGGTCCGTGCCCTGAGTGGAGTCCCGAGACCACCGAGGAAAACCGGGAAGCTCCACCAACTGATTGACATGGAAGGCAGAGACCACCTTGGGAACGAAAGATGGAACCATGCGCACACAAATTCTATCGTCGTGAATCCGAAGAAAGGGATCCCAACACGACAATGCTTGCAATTCTGAGATCCGACGGGCCGAACAAATAGCCACCAAAAACACCGTCTTTAAAGTCAGAACTTTCAGAGACACCCTGCGGAGAGGCTCAAAGGGAGCTCCGCAAAGAACCCGGAGCACTAAATTCAAACTCCAATCGGGACATAAAGGACGGTCTGGAGGCCAAAGATGTTTGACCCCTTTGAGAAAACGAGCAATATCCGGATGGGCAACCAGTGAACCTCCATTCAACTGACCCCGCAGGGCACCCAGCGCTGCCACCTGAACCCGAAGGGAATTGAACGCTAACTCTTTAGCGAGCCCTTGCTGCAAAAATTCTAACACCCGGGTGACGTCCACCGTCAGCGGATCGCAGGAACGTTGGAGGCACCACATCTCAAAAAGCTTCCAGACTCTAACATATGCCATAGAGGTGGCCGGACGGCGAGCTTGGAGAAGCGTGGAAATGACCTGCTCAGAGTAACCCTTCAAGCGTAAACGTTGCCTCTCAAAAGCCAGGCCACGAGAGAGAAGTGATCCTCCCGATCCGAAAATATGGGTCCCTGGCAGAGTAGATGCGGTAGATGAGCCAGCTGAAAAGGACCCTCTAGAGCCAAGCGAACCAGATCCGCAAACCACGGGCAACGTGGCCACTCTGGTGCCACCAGTATCACCCTGCCCGGATGGAGCTTGATGTGACGGAGAAGCCGACCTATGAGGGGCCACGGAGGAAAGGCGTACAGAAGAATCCCCATGGGCCAGGAACACACCAGCATGACGAGACCCACAGAGCCCTGCTCTCGCCGACGGCTGAAGAATCGTTCCATCTTCGCATTCGCCCTGGTTACCATCAGATCCAATTGCGGCACGCCCCGGTGCAAATGAGGTTCCACGCGTCGTGAGAGAGAGTTCCCATTCCCCTGGATCCAGTTGCTGTCTACTTAGAAAATCGGCCTGTACGTTCTCCACTCCTGCGACATGAGAAGCTGCAATTCCCCTGAGATGGCATTCCGCCCAGGTGAACAGGAGGAGTGCCTCGAGCGCCACCACGGGACTTCTTGTCCCTCCCTGCTGGTTGATGTAAGTCACAGTCATCGCATTGTCGGGGAACACCCGAACCATTCTGTTGTGTATCCAGGAGAGGAACGCTTGTAGGGCCAGCCGCACCACTCTCGTCTCGAGTCGATTGATGGACCAGGACCCCTCTGTCGGCGACCAGAGCCCTTGAGCAGATTTGTCTGCACACACCGCTCCCCAGCCGGACATCCAAGAGATGAAGGTCCGTGCCCTGAGTGGAGTTCCGAGACCACCGAGGAAAACCGGGAAGCTCCACCAACTGATTGACATGGAAGGCAGAGACCACCTTGGGAACGAAAGATGGAACCATGCGCACACAAATTCTATCGTCGTGAATCCGAAGAAAGGGATCCCAACACGACAATGCTTGCAATTCTGAGATCCGACGGGCCGAACAAATAGCCACCAAAAACACCGTCTTTAAAGTCAGAACTTTCAGAGACACCCTGCGGAGAGGCTCAAAGGGAGCTCCGCAAAGAACCCGGAGCACTAAATTCAAACTCCAATCGGGACATAAAGGACGGTCTGGAGGCCAAAGATGTTTGACCCCTTTGAGAAAACGAGCAATATCCGGATGGGCAGCCAGTGAACCTCCATTCAACTGACCCCGCAGGGCACCCAGCGCTGCCACCTGAACCCGAAGGGAATTGAACGCTAACTCTTTAGCGAGCCCTTGCTGCAAAAATTCTAACACCCGGGTGACGTCCACCATCAGCGGATCGCAGGAACGTTGGAGGCACCACATCTCAAAAAGCTTCCAGACTCTAACATATGCCATAGAGGTGGCCGGACGGCGAGCTTGGAGAAGCGTGGAAATGACCTGCTCAGAGTAACCCTTCAAGCGTAAACGTTGCCTCTCAAAAGCCAGGCCACGAGAGAGAAGTGATCCTCCCGATCCGAAAATATGGGTCCCTGGCAGAGTAGATGCGGTAGATGAGCCAGCTGAAAAGGACCCTCTAGAGCCAAGCGAACCAGATCCGCAAACCACGGGCAACATGGCCACTCTGGTGCCACCAGTATCACCCTGCCCGGATGGAGCTTGATGTCGGCGACCAGAGGCCTTGAGCAGATTTGTCTGCACACACCGCTCCCCAGCCGGACAGGCTGGCATTGGTGGAGATTATTACCCAATCCAGAGGATCCAAATCCACTCCCCAGCCCATATTGTCTCGCGACAGCCACCATGATAGATTGAGCCTGGACTTGGGAAGCAGTGGCATTGGAAGATGGAACTGTTCCGACACCGGACTCCAGCGCAACAAAAGCGCATGTTGTAAGGGTCGTAAATGAGCGAACGCCCAGGGAACCAAATTCAAGGTGGAAGCCATGGAGCCCAGGACCTGCAGATAATGCCAGACTGTGGGATTCTTCCTCTGCAGCAGAGCATGGATCTGTAACTTTATCAGGTGATCCTCTGCCAGAAACACCTTGCCTTGCAAGGTATCGAACTGCGCTCCCAAGTAAATCAGCTCCTGGGTGGGTTCCAAATGGCTTTTCTGCAAATTGATGACCCAGTCGAGTGACTGCATGGTGACCATCAATGTTCGTACTGACCTCTCGCAATCCTCCCAAGACTTGGCGCGAATCAACCAGTCATCCAGGTAAGGATTGACTAAAATCCCCTCCTTGCAAAGGAAGGCTGCTACCACCACCATCATCTTGGTGAAAGTCCGAGGGGCTGTGGCGAGACCAAACAGGAGGGTTTGAAATTGGAAGTGCTGACCCAAGACCTTGAATCGCAGGAACTGCTGATGATGCAGCTGAATCGGAATATGAAGATACGCCTCCGTGAGATCCAGGGACGCTAGAAACTCTCCTTTTCGCACTGCAGCCATAACCGTCTGCAGGGTTTCCATCCGAAAACGAGGGACCCGCAGACAACGGTTGACCTTCTGCAGATCGAGGATGGGACGAAACGTGCCATCCTTTTTGGGAACCACGAAGTAAATCGAGTACCGACCCCGTCCCTGCTGAGCTTCCGGAACGGGGACAATGGCTCTCAGCTCAAGCAGTCGTTGCAGAGTGTCCTGTACCCGCGTCACGCTTGATGCGAGAGACCACATAGAACTCGATGAACACCTCCCGAACCGAACGCGAGAACTCCAGGGCGTAACCATCTCTGATCACCTCCAAGACCCAGTGGTCCAAGGTAATTCTTGCCCATTCCATGTAAAAGATGGATAATCTGCCTCAGACAGCTTTGACGACGGAATGGGTACTCATGGCTTCATTGGGCGGGTTTACTGCTTCCCGCCCGAGGTGTCCAGAGTCCCTCCCAGTGCGGCAACCACCGCAAAAGGACTGCTGGTGTCCCCACGCTTGTTTAGGACCAGATGGAGCGGTATATCTGCCAGATCTAAAGCGGCGAGAATCCCAAAAACGAGCTCGAGGGGGAAAAACCTTCTTTGACATTCTTTTGTCCTCTGGCATCCTATTGCCCTTGGATTCCCTGAGCAGCTTGACCAGCTGATCCAATTCCTCCCCAAAGAGAAGCTTGCCCTTAAAGAGAAGGTTACAAAGTTGGGATTTCTAGGACAAGTCCGCTGCCCAATTCCGCAACCAGAGAAGGCGACGAGCTGCCACCACTGAAACCATGGACCGAGCCGAGGTCCGAACGAGACTGTAGAGCGCATCCACTCCGTAGGCAATGCCCACCTCCAAAACGGGCAACCTGCAGTGTGCCACCGCCTGCGTCCCCAGCATTGGCACCAGCCTCCTGGACCCAGCACAGGCATGCCCTCTGCATAAGACTAGCGCAGACTGCCGCTCAAAAGCTCAAAGCGGATACCTCAAAGACCCGCTTCAACTGGATCTCCAGCTTGCGGTCTTGAATGTCTTTTAAAGCGGCAGATCCCGCTATGGGTATCGTGGTCTTCTTCGTGACCGCAGAGACAGCCGCGTCCACCTTTGGAATTTTCAGGAGGTCCAGAACATCCGACAACAATAGATAGAGGTTTCCCATAGCCCTACCCACCTTTAAACCCTCATCCGGAACATCCTACTCGCGGGTCACTAGCTTGCGGACCTTCTTAGGCAAAGGGAATGAGGTTGTCAGTCCCCGTATGCCATCGAGGACTGGATTAACCCCTTCATTATCGGATTCCTCCTGAGAAACCGTAAGGCCCAGGACATCCAGTACCTGGGGAATAAGCGGACGCAGCTCATCTCGCTTAAACAAGCAGACAACACTGAGATCATCTCCCTCCGCCGGAGGGAGGTTGTCCCCATCAGGATCGTCCGGGTCCATGTCTACCAGATCAGGATTCTGGTTCAGATCCGACCCCAGAACCGGCGCTGTACCTGACCCCAGACCTGAGGCCGGCGCCAACCCTGACCCAAGGCCTGGTTCTTGAGAGCCCCTGATACCATCATCCCCCAGTCGGGGGCGGTCAATTGGGCACTACTGAGTGGTTGCGGTCCTTCCCTGCTTCAGGGGAGGTTCGGCGGGGTCACCAGCCTGCCCGGGTCTTTTTAGTGACGCTTGCCTCCGTGCAAGGAAAGCCTGATGCATTAATAAGATAAACTCTGGAGAAAACTCCCCCAGGTCCGCCTCCTCATCTGGAGGGTCCTGTGGTGCTGGTTCCCCAGCCCCCAAAACCGAATCTTCTCCCATGGAGGCCGAAACGGGAAGTGAATCCTCCTCCCGCGATCCACGATCCACGACATGTCACCCCCCCCCCCTGAGGGGGAGGGGCCGCCCCTGACGAGCCCTCTAATCTTGAAGAGCAGACCGGGCAAACAGACGCTGAATCTAAGGTCTGCCCACACGCCCCACACATGCAGCAGATCGCCAATTTGCGCGGTGCCATGCCGAGCCGCGCAGCCACACGTTCCCAAAACTTGTGAGGAGAAGTAGACCTGAGGCAGGCAGGCAGGCGCGCGGGAAAAAACAGTAAATAGGCCTCCAACGCAGTAACCGCGCTGTTCAGTCAAACAGGTGCTGAAAACGCAGCCCGGACCTGGTACACTTACTCACTCCCTTCGCAGACAACCCGGGTCCCCGGGAGTGGAAGGAGAAAAGAAGCCCCAACTCACACATGCTCTCTAAACAACCTCTGCACAGCAGGCCCCCCCCCCCCCCCGGTGCCGACTCCTTACCTCAGATGAAAGACCGACAGCATTGAAGAAACTTTTTTTTTAACTAACTGCCTTTATTGACTAACTGATGGAGCCAGCACAAACAGGGGTCAAAGGAGCAGCTTCGGGGGTAAGTAGACCAGGAGCCCCTGGCCTGTACTCCCCGAGTCGGAGCGGGCGAAACACTGGCAGGTGTGTCTAACCCCCCGGACGCCTGGCTTCCACTGAGGGATGGCCCACGAAAGTGCCTAAAACCTCAGGAAGCAAACGAAAGGGAAAAAGAAAAAAAACAAATTTCTAACTACACTGAAAATTAACTAAGATGCAGGAGTGCACCCTACCACCTGCTGGAGTCAGAGAAATACTGAGGGACTACAGGCGGCACTCTTGTATATGTAGCAGTGCCCAAAGTTTTGCTCTCTGACTCCACTGCTGGTAGGGATACACAACCCATTTCTCTGGACTGATCTGGGTATGTTCAGGAACTATGTTTAACATTTTGCTGTATCATGCAATTTCAGAGAATCTCAGATCATGTTCTGGACAAAGAAGTTACAAAACCCAATACACAAGACAGAAAAATAAGCCAAAAAGCCACAGCTGAAAAACAAACAAACACACACACACACACACACTACAAAAAATTAAAAAAAAAACAATCGCCAAAAACACAAAAAAATAATCAGATTCCTCCTCCACAGACACCAAATCCACTCTCTTCCAAAAAAAAAAAAAAACAAACAAAAAACAAAAGAACCCCAACAAATCTGAAACTATTTCACCTTTCCTTGGGAAAATGTTTCCACTGGCAGATGTGACAGATGATGCCTATATCCTCCAACCTTGCTACTGGTACTCACCCGAGCTCGGACTTGACACTGCCGCAGCCTGCACTTCTGCCGGATCTTATTAGGGCCTCCAAATTTTTTCATGTCACGGCAAAAGTCACACTGGCCGCAGTCTTCAGTGCGACTGCAGGACTCACACTCCCCACACATGCGTGCAGACCGCTTGATCTGTTGCTGGAAGTGGGAAAACGTTTAAAGAGCATATCAGAGGGGAGAAAAGAGAGGTCACTGGCAACACAGAGAAATCCACTTTTAACACATACTAAAAAAAAATCAAAGGAATCAGTGGGAATCCCAACATCCTATGCCTTGGCAACTGTATATCGCCAATAGACACTTTAAGGGCAGCACATACCAGCTACTCAGCCTTACCTTGGGGATTGATCCTTTCTTACGGTCACTCTTTATCTCCTGCATGCGGTTCAGCCTCTCCTCTCGCTCTGCCCTCTCTCTCTCTGCCTCCCGCTCTCTCTCCTTTGACTTCTTGTGCCGGTATTTGATCTCAAGGCTTGGATCCTTTTCTATAGAGACATTGGGTAATGAGAAAAGTCTTAAACCTCAATCTACCAACACCCACTGAAATAACCAACAACTTAATTTCCTATTTGTAACTTCGGGGGGAGTCATTTTCTCTTTGTGTTTCAGTTCTAGTCCCCAGCTCTGTTATTGACACTCTGTGACCTTGAACGAGTCACTTTATCTAATTTTAATTTACAACTCTGCCATCTCTCTTTATCTCAATTTCCCCATCTGTAACTGGTTGACGATAACATTCTACACTCTGGGGCGGATTTTAAGAGCCCTGCTCGCCTAAATCCGCCCAAATCCGGGCGGATTTAGGCGAGCAGGGCCCTGCGCGCCGGTGAGCCTATTTTACATAGGCCTACCAGCGCGCGCAGAGCCCCGGGACTCGCGTAAGTCCCGGGGTTCTCCGAGGGGGGCGTGTCGGGGGGCGGGCCCGGTCGTCGCGGCGTTTAGGGGGCGTGTCGGCAGCATTTTGGGGGCGGGTATGGGGGCGTGGCTACGGCCCGGGGCGGTCCGGGGGCGTGGCCGCGCCCTCCGTACCCGCCCCCAGGTCGCGTCCCGGCGCGCAAGAGGCCCGCTGGCGCACGGGGATTTACGACTCCCTCCGGGAGGCGTAAATCCCCCGACAAAGGTAAGGGGGGGGCTTAGACAGGGCCGGGTGGGTGGGTTAGGTAGGGGAAGGGAGGGGAAGGTGAGGGGAAGGCAAAAGGAAGTTCCCTCCGAGGCCGCTCCGAAATCGGAGCGGCCTCGGAGGGAATGGGGGTAGGCTGCGCGGCTCGGCGCGCGCCGGCTATACAAAATCAATAGCCTTGCGCGCGCCGATCCAGGTTTTTAGCAGATACGCGCGGCTCCGCGCGTATCTACTAAAATCCAGCTTACTTTTGCTTGCGCCTGATGCGCCAGCAAAAGTAGGCCAATTCGCGCTATTTGAAAATCTACCCCTCTTTGATATGGAAGAGGACAGGCAGCAGGGGTTGCAAGGGGTTGTTTAAAATTATTTCATTATTGACGTTTAAATGTATTAGACTAAGGAATTTTACTTCCTGCTCATTCTGTTTCATTGTAAACCGGTTTGATATGCATTTTATGCAGGAAAATCGGTATAAAAAAACTTTAAATAAATAAATAAATAAAAGAAATGTGCTGCCAAGTCATCTGTTCCAGAGATTGCTGCATGCTCACAACCAATTTTGAAGTGAGCATGAGATTACATTTAGAAGACAGAGAAAGAATCATCACTGATTTCTTGGGAAACTGGGGAGTCAGTAAATAATTTGATAAATAAATAAATCATGCCCCTTTCCAATGGATGCAGGCTCCTCACCTCGACACTGTAAGCAGTACCACTCCCGGATAGCTTTGGCCATCTTTTCCGTGATACTGATGCAGTAGCCATGGAACCACTCATTGCAATTATCACAGCCACTGGAAGGAAACACAGAATGAATATTTTTTTAAAAACCTCTAAACTAACCAAAAGTGAAGTAATTTTAGTAAGGCTTAATAATATCAAGTAGCTGTTTTTAATCAGGAGATCCTCTCAAAATGAAACCTGAAATACTGAACTATATTTTGCCTAGTACATAGATGAAGCTTAGGTCCCACCTATGCAACCAAAGAGTGAATTTAATCATTTTATGACAACTCAGGGAAGCTCAGAATTGCCATCCCTTGTGTGAATCGCTTTATCTTTCTGTCCCTCTGTCACTGACACTCTGTATTACTTCAGATGAATATGAGTCCGTTTATCCAGTTATACTTGTGTGCTAATAATTAAAACATTAATGTTTCATGTTTCTCTCTTATAGAAGATATCATGTAGTCTGGGAAAAAGAAACATACTCCCAAGCTATTCCATCTAGAAGTGCCTAAATGGTTTATGAAAGATTCTAGTAAAGAGGGCTATTCTTACATCATGAAGCAATTGATGTCCGGCTTGCGGCAGATGCAATACACTGGGGCGTTCTCACTGTTCTCTGACTTGGCTTCCCCAGCAGCTGGGAAGTCAGGGTCAGAAAATTCAATGTCCTGAAAGAGAAAGGATGAAATTCTGCCACCAAAGTCACACTCGATCATGAAAATTCTATCTGCCCAAGAGAAACTGGCTAACAGCCTATGGCTTGGATGCAAGGTAGTTTCCAGTTCTTCTCTAGGATATAAAGAGGACAGCACTACTTCTCCCATTCTGAAGTTGCCCTCAGGTCCAACAAGGTTGCCAGACATTATCGCTGTCATCATCCTGCACCCCTGAGGTGGCAGCACATATATTTTTTTAACCTATTACATTGTTCTAAGCATCCAGATTTTTTTTGGGACGAAAGATGACACACAAAACTGTTACATAAAATTATGCAACTTTTAAAATCAATAATAATAATCAACAACCTTTAGCAAACATTAAAATATTGGCCGAAGCGCTTCTCTCTGCAACTCAACGATCTTTGTCACGGAAGAGACAATATGCAACCTGAGTTTTCAGCCAATAAGTTACTCACCGCTCTTAGCCGAAAAAGAGGGTGTGCAACCTAAGCCTCCTGGGCGAATAAGAGACACACAATAAAAAGGGCCCAGGCACCCAAGAAAATAAAGAACCGGGGATCCGACCCCGGAGGACTCACCATCTCCCACTATGCCCCTTCTCCCTTGTTATTGTTATTGTTCACTCGGCAGTCTTTCCCACACCAGGCCGCAGTCTTTCCTCTCTATCTCCACCTTTTCCGGTCCTGTCGCCTAGCAACTGCTGCTTCCCGTTCCGCGTTCCAAGCCTCTCTCTGGTGAGCCCCACAGACTTCTCTGTTCTTCCTAGGGTCTGTGTGGCCTTTTGCCAGGGTGAACGGTGACAAACTGGACTGCAGCCACCTTTGGTTCGGGCAAAAGAAAGCTTAATTGTGGCGTTATAAGACTTCCATAACCATTTTTTATTTGGGCAAAATAATGTATTTTGAGGATACTGTGAGAAAATAAGTGTAACGACGGCCAATCCACCCATTAGGCAAACCTATGTGAGCGCAGCAATTTTGGGAACGGCACTAAGCACTTATGTGCATGAGCACACTAGGGTCTGTCCTGATGTCCCTATTGGACGGTGCTAGATATATCAGCGCTCTGCTTCCTGTTCTAGTCCCTTCACATACCGATGCAGAAAGGTGAATTCTGCTAAACGCAGCTCTTTATCGGTATTTCAGTGCACGATTTATGAGCGTAAACAAGTTTTACGCTCACAAATGTGCGTTAAAAAATGTGAGTAATGCGTAGCACCCTCACATGGAAATCCCATGCCAATGAGGACATTAAGCACTACTCCCCGATGCAGAGAGCTGCGCTGGCTCTGACCAAAGTTTTGGCGCTGATGCAATATCATGTGTGCAAAAAAAAGTGCGTCAAACTTGGATGCATGTTTTCTGAATGCATGCACATCCCCTGTCTTGGGTGCTCTATGTAATACTCAAATGAGCTGGTGTGCGAAAAGGGACATGCAATGGATAAATTGTGTGTTCCTAGTGCATCCATGGCATTGAGTGCCCAGGAGAAGTGGCTGTGCACAGGTAAGGAAAATGGACACTGAATTTTCCAAGCATCCATTTTCCTAACTGCACAGCCACGAGTTAGGAAAATGGATGCTTGTAAATTGAGCTTCCCTTTTCCTAACCTGACGGCTGTTAAGGTTTTTTTTTCAGTTGCCTTCTTATATCGCAATGATATTAAGTAAGAGCAACCACAGAAAAGCTGTATTTTTTGCTTTTCTGAACATGGCTTGGAGTACCTCAAAACTTAACACCAGTTTTGGGCTGGCATTTTTGAGGGTTAAAAAATGTGCATTAGGCACACTTTTCTTTTTTTCTTTTTTTTTTACATCGGGGGTAATAGCTAATAGCCTCATCAACATGGCATTTGTATGTGATAAGCGCTATTAGCTACGCACCAGTTTGGACACGCCAATCCCGATGTTGCATTGAGCATATGTCTAAACGCGTCCAAAACACGCGTCCAGCCACACATGTAGCGGCGTGCTGAGCTCAGCGCCCAAGATTGCGTCAGCCCCTTTGTGTTAGAAATTTTACTCCTGTTCAGCAATGGGGTAAAGATTCCGGTGCTGCTGTGCTGGCACTTAAAATCGCTGGACTGGCAAAAACAAAGAAGTTTTTTCTGCTCTGGCCAGAATGCCAAATAAATCCTGATTTAGCCAAATAACTCCATACTTAGCTGGATAAGTCTAGTGAGATACATGCTAAGATAGTAAGGTGCTGTCGGGTCCTCTGAAGGGCCTGTTCAATAGATGCTTGGTGGCGCAAGATTGGAGAAGTGTAGTGGTCCTGCTTTACAAACTTGGGAGCAGCGAAAGAGGCTGGAAACTACTGGCTGGTTAGCCTTACCTCGATGATGGGAAAATTAATGGAGACTCTGCAGAAGGAAAAGATAGTGAACTATTTACAATCCAGTAGATTAAAGGCTCTAAGGCAACATGTTGCCAAAGGAGGGTCGTCTCAAACAAGTCTGATTGATTTTTTTGATATGGTGACTAGAGAAGTAGGAGAAGCACTTGTTAGTTGTTATAGTTTATTTGGATTTCAGCAAAACTTGATATGGTCCTATGTAGGAGGCTCTTGAATAAAATGAGAAGCCTGGGAGTGGGTCCTTAGCTGGTTGAATGGATTACAAACTGGTTGATTGACAGATGATAGCAAGTAGTAGTAAATAAGATTTGAGGAGAGAAGCATATAAGTGGAGTGCCTCAAGGATTGATTCTGGGGCTGGTTTTGTTCAATACCTCTGTGAGGTTTGGCAGCTACTTTAACAGAAGGCATAGAGGTAACCTGCACAAAGTGCCAGTTACTATCCTTAACAAGGCACGAGAGTAACCTGCACAAAGCGGCAGTTACTACACTTAACAGAAGGCATGGGGTAACCTGCACGAAGCGGCAGTTACCACAAAAAAATAAAAATACTTGCTGGGCACACTGGATGAACCACTTGAGTCTTTTACTGCCATTATTTGATATGTTACTATGTTTCTATATTCAGTGCCAAGGAGTGCAATAATCCAAAGGAGCTGTACATGATAGGGACTGAAAGGCTGATGTGACGGACCAGGAGAGAGACCTTGGGGTAATAGTGTCTTTTGATCTGAAGGTAGTAAAGCAATGTGTCAAGGCAGTGACTAAGGACAGAGGGATGCTGGGCTGCACAGAGAGAGGTATAACCAGCAGGAAAAAGGAAGCGATAACATGTCACCTGGAGTATTTATTCAGTTCTGGAGACCATATCTCAAAAAGGATAAAGACAGGTTTCTTAGCGTCCAGTCAGATGAATCCGGAGCAAGTGGATTATGCACCTCTACTGTAGGGAGATATCCCATGTTTTACCACTGAAAGCACCAAATATGAATTATAATAGACAAAGAAATACGCAGACGGGGGCGTGCTGACGTCACCAGTGGGAATGGCTGCCTGAAGTGAGAGCTCTCCATGGCATCGCTTATATTTAGCCCAAATCATGGACAGTACTCGCAGAATCGCTGCAGAATCGCTGCAAAAACAGGCAATTTACTCACTTAAGCACCGCGATGGCCTCCAAAAGGAAAAATACGGACTTAGCACAGTTTTCTTACACTAAGCTCCACGAGAGCCCCGAGGCACCGACAACGGAGCAGGCCGCGATCGAGGCCCCGGAACCGGATATTGATCACGTGGCACACGCATCACTCTCCGACCTGACTACCCGCGCGGAACTACAGGAATGGTTCATTAATTTAAGAAAGGACCTCAACCAGCATAAACAGGAGCTCCTGCAATCCATCACAGTGGTACGAGAGGAGTTAGCTGCGGTGGATCATCGTGTGGATGATTTAGATATCAGAGTTGAACACCATGACGTGGTGCTTAACAAAATGGCCGACAACACAACACAAAATCAAGCAGACATGAAATCACTATTTGAAAAACTGGAGGATCTTGAAAATAGATCCCGGCGTAATAACATACGCATAAGGGGGATCCCAGAAACACCGGCGTATGAAGACTGCACGGCAGTGATCACCAAAATATTCAATTTTCTACTGGCAGATCCCGAGAGGGTGGACACAGATACTGGATCAAGCCCAACAGCATTCCACATTGAAAGAGCGCACAGGGTGCAGGGGCCGCGCACATCAGAGAGGCCTCGAGACATCCTGACATGTCTACAAACCTTTCAAGAAAAATCTCTTATCTATAATGCATCCAGGAAAAAGAGAGTGGTTATGGGACGACAATAAGATCTTTATTTACAATGATCTTGCAACAACCACGCTGCAAAAGCGTTATGAGTTGCGGCCTGCAATGACAGTATTAATTGAAAATAACATACGATACAGGTGGAACTTTCCATTCAGCATGACGTTCACGGCTAATGGAATCACACATCGTGTTAAAGATAAGGCGGATGCCAGAGACGCTTTCCACAAAGCAAACTTGCCACTACCAGAAACCACCACAAGCCTTCCGATGAAAACAAGCTGGATACACCGCTTTGGCAGCGAGCGGGTAATAATTGTCGTCTGGAACTCCAGAAGGGAACATCCTGAGCTACTCAACTTCCTCCTGATCGCTGAAGAGGGGACATTCAGCAGTTCTAGTACTGATTATCATTAATTTGCACTGCTAGCCGCAAAACCAGTGACGCCAACTTTATGGGACTCAGCTTTTGGATTCGGGACTGAGAACTTTTCATGGTATGCATATTGAAATGCCATGGATAGAGTAGCTCTCTTGTTGGAGACTAAGACCCCTAAGATGGGAGGTATCTGTGAGGGGGATACACTTGAGATGGGGAAAGGGGGGGATGGGGGTAGTACTGTCCATGAGCACATTACCAGGGCTCAGACGAGACCTGTGAGTTTTCACTGCGGGATCTGTTGTTTCTCCGAGAATAGGGAGAGGTATATACATTGGACTTTTTGGGAAGAAATATGACTTTTAAAATTTGGTCCCTTAATGTGAAGGGCCTTAACTCTCATGCAAAAAGGCAGTCACTCAACAGAGACCTAATGAGTCAACACGTAGATATTGCACTCATACAAGAAACTCATGTATGAGTGAACGCCACGAGCATCTTTTACAGTTCAGAAATTTCCCAACCGCATTCCTGGCGGCCAGCACAAAACATTCTAAGTATGCTGGGGTTGGTATTTTCATGGCACAACGGATGACATTTGCACTCAAATCTCATTTTGCAGACCCTATGGGTCGATACCAGTTCGTAAAAATTCAAATTGACAAAAAAACTGTTACCATAGTTAATCTATACGCCCCAAATTCGGGCCAGAACCTTTTTCTACAATCAGTAAATGAAGAATTAACTAATTTTGCAGAAGGGGATATTATATGGGGAGGGGATCATAATATCGTGAGGAACCCCAGGCTGGACACCTCCAACTACCGCAAAGCAGAGGGATGGAAAGCTACTTCTGAGTTATCTTATCTCATGAACAGGTGGAGTGTGGTGGATATCTGGAGGCAGCGTCATCCCACTGATAGGACAGACACTTTTTACTCTAATCCCCATGACACCTACTCGAGGAATGATTTTCTTCTCCTCAATAAAAGTTTACAAAATTTAGTTCAAGATGTTGGTATCGGTACTATTACATGGTCTAACCACGCGCCGGTCTGGGCTACGATAAATATCTCTGACCAGGATTCAGGTACCCACTATTGGCGCCTTAGGGAAGATCTCCTAAAAAATATAGATAACCTTTTCCTTGTCCAAGTCGCTTTACAAGAATACTTTACACTGAATACCGGGTCCGTATCAGCAGCCAGTTCAATATGGGAGTGTTCTAAGTTGGTGATATGGGGCCGTCTCATTGCATTCTCAGCGGCACTGAGAAAGCAAAGGGACAAAAGGCGCAATGAATTGCTCCAAATCATTAACTCTCTAATGCATCAACATTCTAGGTCCATGCTGGGCTCTACTTTACAAGCATTAAGGGCAGCCCGAACAGAACTAAATGTATTAAATGCGAAGCAAATTGCATATGCCTTAGATAGAACTAAACAACAATACTTTGAGGGCAATAATAAAGCGGGCCGGACCGTAGCCAGAAAATTGAAGCAACGAATGATAATGAACAATATTGCTAAAATTAAGGATAAGCAGGGAACAATACAAACTTCTAGTCAGGATATTAGGCATTGTTTCACACAATTTTACTCCACGCTTTATAGTAAGGATACAACGATTACTCAGGAGGCTATAGAGCGTTATCTTATGCCAATATCATTGCCCGCTTTAACTAACCTCCAACAACAATTCTTAGACACACCAATATCTGCGGTAGAAGTCCAGACCGCAATAAAAGACCTAAAAGCGGGTAAATCCCCTGGGCTTGACGGGTTTACGGGGGGTTATTATATACAATGTCAAGCACAGCTGGTAGAGCCACTGGTGGAGTTTTTTAATAGCTTAAAGGAGGACGCTCATTTACCTATTCACTCTAATGTTGCGGGAATAACTGTTCTGGCGAAACCAGGCAGGGATCCAACGCAGTGTGGATCATACCGTCCTATTTCTCTATTAAACATTGATCTCAAGCTTTTTGCTAAAGTTTTAGCAAATAGATTAAATACCATCCTCCCGCAATTGGTCCATAAAGATCAGGTTGGCTTCATTCCACAGCAAATGGCAGCAGACAATGTGAGAAACGTAACTGACATTCTTTGGTGGGCTAAAAGTGAGGAGGTACCCTTGGTTCTGCTAGCTGTGGATGCTGAAAAGGCCTTTGACCTTGTTCATTGGGATTTTTTATTCGCCACTCTAGCAAAGATGCAATTTGGGTCTAGATTTCTGGGTTGGATAAGGTGTCTCTACCATAATCCAGTAGCCAGAATTAAAGTTAATGGAGGTTATGGGGACTCTTTCCCGGTGCAAAGAGGAACGCGACAGGGATGTCCTTTACCCCCCCTCCTATTTGCTCTTTTTCACGAACCCTTTACTGCTAGAATTCGTACATCAGATCAAATAGAGGGTATCAACATTGGCTCTTCAAGCCTTAAATTGTCCTTATTTGCAGACAATATCCTACTGACCCTCACAAACCCCCTTCATTCTCTACAAGGGGTCACGGAAGAAATTAGAGCTTTTAGTAGCATCTCCAGTTTTAAAATTAACCTTGATAAAACTGAGTTGTTGAACGTATCCGCGGATCCGTCAATAATTCAGGCTGTTCAATGGCACTATCCATTTAAAATAGCATGCAAATCCCTCAAATACCTTGGTGTACATATTGGACCAGATGTTCGGCAGTTATTCCACCTTAATTATTTTCCTCTTGTAGCAGCGGTGAAACGCGATCTGCAAAAATGGAATCGGGAGAACTTCTCCTGGCTTGGCCGAGTGGCTATAGTGAAAATGAATGTTTTACCCCGTTTTTAATATTTATTTAATACATTGCCCATATATATTAGCAATGCCATATTGCGGTCCTGGCAAAAAACACTCTTTGACTTTATCTGGCGGAGAGGGCCACCTCGGGTCGCCAGAAGGGTCCTTTATCAGCCTAAGAATAGGGGAGGATTGGGGGGTGCCTAATTTGGAGCATTACTATGCAGCTGCTCAATTAACTGCTGTTACCGATATCCACCAGACTCTATGTAAAGCAATGGGTGCAATTTGAGGAATATCTATTGGGAGGGGTTCCTCTGACAGTGATCTTATGGCAATCACGGGATATCTGGCCTTCATTGGGAAACAGACGCTGGCCTTAGAAACCACTTTAAAAATATGGGCCAAATGGAAGGTACAGCTAGTGAGCGCTAAAACTTATTATCATTCCACAGCCCTGTATCATAATACTCATTTTCCAGCGGGTCAGAGTAATAGATATTTCTGCAATTGGCATCAGAAAGGTATCTGCCAGGTGGAACACTTACTTAAAAGGGGCTCTCTTATGTCCTGGCCAGATCTACAGCTCATGTATCAGTTACCCCATCAGGACATTTTAGCCGGTTGCCAGGTCATCCACTTTTTGAGGATTCCTTCCATCTCTGCTTCCCTAGCGTTGGGTAAAACACTTATAGAACATCTCTGTGAGGATGCTGATAGAAAGAAAGGGATGATTTCTAAACTGTATGACTTGTTACTAGGCAATGAAAATCAACCCTTTAATCATGTATTGAAATGGGAATGAGATTTGGACATGGTTATCAGTCCCGATGATTGGACACTAATTTATACTGCTGCCCGTAGCTGTTCTTTGTCGGCTACCCTGCAGAAGAACTGTTACAAGCTTATAACCAGGTGGTATCTCACACCACACACTCTACATCTCAGATACGCTCATGTGAGTGATACCTGCTTGAGAGCATGCTGACAATCAGGAACTTTTCTACATACGTGGTGGCTTTGTGCTAAAATTCAACCGCTTTGGAAGCAGGTGGTGCAGTGGACAGAACAAACCTTAGGATTACGCAGCTTGATGGACCCGGGCTTTATGCTGCTTCACCACCCCCACATTCCTCTGGAGAAACCACACAAAGCTTTTTGTCAACAAGTCTTTATTGCTACAAGGATCGTTATTGCCAGCTTTTGAAAGCTAAGAAACCTAAGCGCCTTTCTCTGCACTGCCTGTCATATTCGGGCATCTTAGCCAGGATTGCCCACTAACTTGTGCCAGCGCTGTTTGGTGGCTCAGGGAGAATTGCCTTCCTCTGTTTTTACTAAGCCTGGCTCTTCCCAGCCGGATATAGGCCTGGGTACAGACGACTCAGGTGGGGCGCCTGATTTTGGAACTCCCCTAACTGGTTCCAGGGGATGGTAGTTCAGTGAGTACCCCTCAAGTATCTCCTGGTTTGGATTTTTCTATCTTTTCATGGGTAGAGTTTTTCCAGGATTGCAATCCTTTCTCCAGGCGTAATCTTCAGCCCTCTCTAATACTCCCAGGGCGGAGTTGCAAGTAGGAGCCTTGCCAAGACCTTCTGTTAAATGCCGGAGTACTGCTATGGAGGTCCAGATGGCACAGATGATAATGCTGATCCTGACTCCCTTGAGGATGGTGAAATTCCTCCAGGATTAGAATTGTAAGGAACTATGCTACAGTTCTTTCATAAAGATGAACTACCAGCTCTGATTTCCCAGACCTTGAAAATGCTTAGAGTTCCTGGGGTAGATGCTGTGACTGAGCCAAAGAAAAATCCCATTTTGGTTTCCTTGTTTGCTTCTCTCCCAGGAAGTTGATGACTCAGGGGTGAACTCCAGGGCAGTTATGGAGCCAGCTGCTGCTTTTTGGCAGCTGTGGGCTGTGATTTGGACTGCTGTTCAGCCAGAGGAGTGGCTTCCATAGTAGCGGCCAGGTGTCAGTTATGGCTGAGACATTGGTCAGCCGATGCGACCTCCAAGGCTAACCTTGCCAAATTGCCCTTTAAAGGTTCACTATTATTTGGGATGAGTTGGAAAAACTGGCCAGTAAGTGGGGCAAATCTCCAGTTCCTCATTTGCCAGAGGTTAAGAAGCAGATACCACACTCTTTTACCATGAGAATTCATACTAGAGGATCCATGCATTTTCGTCCCTGTAGAGGAACAACCCTTCAGAGAATTCAACCTTTTGGTAGGTCTCAGTCCTTTTGTCCCACAGCCAAGAAGGGGTGCAGGTTCGGGTAGTGGAACCTCCCAATGAAGGTTTGCCGACCCACCCCCGGGAACAGGAGAAAGGGGGATGCCTCTCTCTCTTCTATCAGAGGTGGGTTGAGATTTCATAGGATCAATGGGTCCTAGAGGTGATTCGAGAAGGATATGTGCTGGAATTTTGTAGTGTTCCTCGGGGCATGTTCATGGTGTCTCACTGCCACTCACTACAGAAGAATTAGGCAGTGGAAACTACATCAGCAAGGCTCCTCAGTCTGAGGGCTGTGGTTCCAGTGCCCACATCTCAAGAAAATACGGGTCAATATTCCATTTATTTCATTGTGCCCAAGAAGGAGGGCTCCTTTCGTCCCATCCTGGATCTGAAAGGTGTCAACCGTCATTTGCAGGTGACACATTTTCACATGGAAACATTGTGCTCGGTAATAATGGCCATTCAGTCTGGGGAATTTCTGACCTTCTTTGATCTGTCCAAGGCATATCTTCATAGTCCCATCCGACTAGAACATCAGTGCTTTCTACGGTTTGCAGTTCTGGGATGCCATTATCAGTTTTAGGCCCTGCCTTTTGGTCTGTAAACCGCCCCATGGACCTTTTCTAAGGTAATGGCGGTAGTGGCGGTAGAATTGAGAAAAGCTGCAGAGTGACCCGCAAGGTGATCTCTCTGTTGCAAGAGCTCACTAGGTGGTGAACCTAGCCAAGAGCAGTCTTCATCCTGCTCAGTCGTTGGAATACCTTGGAGTTCAGTTCGACACGAGGCAAGGCAAGGTTTTCCTGCCAGAAGTGCGTATTCAGAAGTTGATGACACAGCTCTGTCTGTTATTGAACACTGCGCCTGACTGTATGGTTCTACCTTCAAGTACTTAGTTTAATGGCCGTGACCCTGGAAGTGGTCCCGAGGGCAAGAGCGCATATGCGTCATCTTCAGCACTCCCTGCTGTCTCAGTGGAATCTGCAGTCTCAGGCTATTCGACTTGGCTCCTCCTGCATTGGAAGTCTCCTCCCAACTGCAGTGGTGGCTGCAGGCGGATCATCTAAGGAAGGGAGTTTCCCTAGCATCACCAGACTGGCTAGTACTGACAGCCGATGCGAGCCTCCTTGGTTGAGGAGCTCACTGTCAGGAGCTGGCGGCACAAGGGCGCTGGAATACAGAAGAGTCTCTCTGGAGCATCAATTGACTGGAGGCCAGGGCGATCCAGTTGACATGTTTGCAGTTTAGGATAAGGCTGCAGGGTTGATAGGTCCGGATAATGTCAGACAATGCAACGTCTGAGGCTTACATCAATCGGCAGGGAGGAACCAAGAGCCAGCAAGTGTCACAGGAAATAGATCAGCTTATGGAATGGGCAGAAATGCATCTCCAAATGATCTCAGCCTCACACATAGCAGGAAAAGACAATGTAAAAGCAGACTTTGTCATCTGGGAGAGTCTGGACCCAAGAGAATGGGCTTTGTCAATTAAGACGTTTCAGCTGATTCTGGATCGCTGGGGTCCCCTGTTCCTAGACCTTCTGGTGACTTCTAGCAATGCGAAAGTTCCGCGATTCTACAGTCGAGGAGAGATCTGACGTCATTAGGGATCGATGCCTTAGTGCAGGAGTGGCCAGAAGACAGGTTGCTGAATGCCTTTCCTCCATGGCCCATGTTGGGCAGATTGATCCGAAGGATTGAGCACCACAGAGGGATGGTGCTCTTGGTTGTTCCAGATTGGCCCAGGAGGCTGTGGTATGCGGATTTGCGGTGGCTCCTCGGGAACTCACCTCTTTGACTTCCGGCATACAGGAACCTGCTAAGTCAGGGTCTGGTTCTTCGCAAAGATCCGACTCTGTTTTGTCTTGTGGTATGGCCCTTGAGAGGGCTCGATTGCTGAAACGTAGATAGTCGGTGGCAGTGATTTCCACTTTGCTTAGAGCTAGAAAGTTCTCCACTTTCTTGGCCTATGTGCAAGTTTGTGGAGGCAAAAATACGGGATTAGTAGCCAAATGTCCAATCTTGATTCTTTATTAAACAGAAACACAAATCTTTAGTCAAGCAAGTTTGGCAAGTGTTTGAAGCTTGGTATGAAGATCAAGGTACTCTTCCTCATTCGGACAAGATCCCACTCATTTTGGAATTTTTGCAGGATGCCTTGAATAAAGGTTTGGCCCTTAATTCCTTAAAGGTACAAGTAGTAGCTCTCGCCTGTTTCAGGGGCCAAGTGGTTCTTGTCGGCTTATCCTGATGTGGCTTGTTTCTTGAAAGGAGTGAAACATCTTCCTCCTCCATTGCGGTTTCCAGTACCCTAATAGAGTCTAAATTTGGTCTTGGATTTCTTAGGGGTTTCTCCATTTAAACCAATGTGTAACCTGTCCTTGTGGTTATTGACCTTGAAAATAGTTCTGCATGGAGAGTTTCCGAGCTGCAGGCCTTGTCTTGCCGGGAGCCCTTCCTCCAGGTGACTCCAGTGGCAATACAGCTGTGTACTCTTCCTTCTATTTACCGAAGGTGGTCACTGAATTTCACTTGAATCAGTCCATCTCCCTGCCGTCTCTGGACAGAGAGAGACGTAGAGGAGTATCGTCTGTTGCGACTTTGGATGTCAAGAGACATATCATCCGGTATCTGGAGGTTACTGAGTCTTTACGGAAGGCAGATCGCTTGTTTGTTCTTGATGGCGGTACTAAGCAAGGAGAGCAGGCCTCGCAAGGCTACAATAACCAGCTGGATTAAGGAGGCTATTGGATGCTGGGAATCCGTTACCTAGTCAGGTTAGGCGCTCATTCCACTAGGGCTCAGGTAGTGTTATGGGCAGAAGTTAGATTGTTGTCTCCCATCAATATTTGCCGAGCTGCAACATGGTCCTCCTTACACACCTTTTCCAAGTATTATCATCTGGATGTGTAGGCCCGGGAGTACGCAGCCTTTGCACGTGTGGTTTTGACAGGTACATCCCACTTGTTCTGGATTCATCTGACTGGACACTAAAAAATGAGAAATTACTACTTACCTGATAATTTCCTTTTGTTTAGGACAGTCAGATGAATCCAGCTTCCCTCCCTTGACTGCCAAATGATTGCATATTGATCCTCCTGTGTGCCTATGTATTACAGGGATTTCTGGTAACTGTTACTCCAGTCCCTAGACTAGTATTATTACATTCTTGTCTGAGTGCAGAGTTTCCTGTTGGCTGAGTATTGAAATGGTTATCTATTTTTAATCAAGTTTTTTGCTAGTCTGTCCACAGATGCTTTTGAAGAAAATACTGGCATGCTGATGTCACTGCAGGGGTATATATACTGTGATGTCAGTTTGCTCGTCTCCATCTACTGGTAGAGGTGCATAATTCACTTGTTCTGGATTCATCTGACTGTCCTAAAGAAAAGGAAATTATCAGGTAAGTACTAATTTCTCAATGGAGGTGGTCCAGAAGGGGTGAATAAACGTGGATAAAGGTGAACTGGTAGATGTAGTATATTTGGATTTTCAGAAGGCATTTGACAAAGTCCCTCATGAGAGGCTTTTGAGAAAACTAAAAAGTCGTGGGATAGGAGGCAATGCGCTTTTGTGGATTGCAAATTGTTTAAAAGACAGGAATCAGACAGTAGGATTAAATGGTCTGTTTTCACAGTGGAAAAAGGTAAAAGGTGAAATGCCTCACGGATCTGTACTTGGACTGGTGCTTAATCTGGAAAGAGGTACGACAAGTGAATTGATCAAATTTGCAGATGACACAAAATTATTCAGAATAGATCACTAGCAGATTGTGATAAATTGCAGGAGGACCTTGCAAGGCTGGAAGATTGGGTTTCCATATGGCAGATTAAATTTAACGTGGAGAAGCGCAAACTGATACATATAGGAAAAAATAACCAATCTTAGGTTCCATTTTAGAAGTTACCACCCAGGAAAAAAAACTGGGCGTCATAGTTGATATTACACTGAAATCACGAGCTCAGTGTGCTGCAGTGGACAAAAAAACAAACAGAATGTTAGGAATTGTTAGAAAGGGAATGGCAAATAAAACAGAGGATGGCACAATGCCTCTGTATCTCTCTATGGCAAGAACATAAGAACATGCCATACTGGGTCAGACCAAGGGTCCATCAAGCCCAGCATCCTGTTTCCAACAGTGGCCAATCCAGCCTATAAGAACCTGGCAAGTACCCAAAAACTGTCTATTCCATTTTACTGTTGCTAGTAATAGCAGTAGCTATTTTCCAAGTCAACTTAATTAATAGTAGGTAATGGATTTCTTCTCCAAGAACTTATCCAATTCTTTTTTAAACACAGCTACACTAACTGCACTAACTGTTGCATGTGCCAGCCGCGGCAGTCCCGCGGCTCAGCCCTCTTAGCCTCGGCTGCCCAATCCAGTGTCTGGTTTCACTTCCCTCGCAGCGGTAGGCTGCCGGCTCCGTCCTCAGGCCGTCCCTGGCGCTCCTGGTACTACAAAAAAGGTAGATGCCCAAGTCTTTTTACAGCTGTAAATTTTAAACACGTCTCTACTCCAATAAAGATTTGAAAAAGACTTGAGCATCTACCCTTTTTTGTTTTCCTAACGGCTTTTCTAGATCGCCTACCTTCATGTTTTTTGGCTCCTGGTACTATGACGGACTCCTGTGCTCTGCAGTGGGCCCCTCCGTGTGGTCCACGGAGAGACGCCGCCATCCAGCGCCGCGCCTCTCCCTAGGCGCATGCGTGTGCACCTCTGTGTCTTTTAAAGGGCCCGCGGCGGGAACTTGGCCGTGGCCCCAGATGATGACGTCACTGAAGCTCCGGTACTTAAGGCCAGGCTCGGCTCCTGTTAGTCGCCTTTGCATCAGGTCTTTATGCTGGTCGTATACTTCGTTGCCTCCTGGTGATTCTTCCATGTTCCTGGTTCCTGGTTCCTGATCCCTGCGAGTTCCTGTTCCTGATTACCTTCTTCGTTCCTGCGTTCCTGTTTCCCAGTTTTCCTTTCGACTGACCACTCGGACCCGACCAGTGCTTTGCCTACTACGCTATTGATCTTCTCCTGGACCCGACCTCTGCTTTGCCTGACCATGCCATTGATCTTCTCCTGGACCCGACCTCTGCTTTGCCTGACTACGCTACTGATCTTCTCCAGGACTCGATCTCTGCTTTGCCTGACTACGCCATTGATCTTCTCCTAGCCCAGACCTCTGCTTTGCCTTGCAACTGCTCCTGGATTGCTGCCTGCCCTGACTTCAGCTTGTTCCACAACTCTCCTCTAGTCTTGGTCCTGGATGTGGCCTGTTCTTGCTCGGGCACCCCCTGTCAGACTTTGGTTCCTTTGGCGCCCGGGTCTCCGGGACTCCACCTCGTCCAGCACAGACTCCTTAGTTCTACAATTGCTGTCTCTGGGCCGACCTCCTCGTCTTCTCCTCGACGACAGCATACGGAGGCCTACCTAACTCCAGCTGGCCCCGGTACCCAAAGGCTCAACCCGCGGTAACGAGGACTGGTATTGGCGAAGCTCCAGCCGGCCTCCGTCCGTCAACCCACTCCACCTGCTGACAATAGGGACCCATAGGATCCTTCCTACGGGTAGCGTCAACCCCACCTCAGCCCAAGGGTCCACCTCCCGTGCAACACTAACCTCATCCCTTGGCAACAAATTCCAGAGTTTAATTGTGCGTTGAGTGAAAAAGAACTTTCTCCGATTAGTTTTAAATGTGCCACATGCTAACTTCATGGAGTGCCCCCTAGTCTTTCTGTTATCCGAAAGAGTAAATAACCGATTCACATTTACCCGTTCTAGACCTCTCATGATTTTAAACCCCTCCATCATATCCCTCCTCAGCCATCTCTTCTCCAAGCTGAAAAGTCCTAACCTCTTTAGTCTTTCCTCATAGGGGAGCTGTTCCTTCCACGTCCCCCCACCTTACCCTCCCTTCCCCTATCTAACCCACCCCCCAGCCCTACCTAAATCCCCCCACCTTTGTTGTATAAGTTACGACTACTTGAGGCAGGCGTAACATGCGCACGCCGCCTCGCCATCCCCGGCATAAGCCGCAGTGCCGGGGGACTCAGGACCGCCCTCCCAACCCGACCCCGAACCATCGCCACGCCCCCAGACCCATCTCGGACCGCCCCTGACCCTGGACATGCCCCGGACACCCCCCCAGACTGCTGACACGCCCCCGGGCACGCCCCCTCCCGCACCTTTTACAAAGCCCCGGGACTTATGCGCGTCTATCCGAGTAAAAAACCGATTCACATCTACCCGTTCTAGACCTCACATGATTTTAACACCTCTATCATATGCCCCCCCCAACCCTCAGCCATCTCTTCTGCAAGCTGAAAAGTCCTAACCTCTTTAGTCTTTCCTCATAGGGGAGCTGTTCCATTCCCTTTTATCATTTTGGTTGCCCTTCTCTGTACCTTCTCCATTGCAATTATATCTTTTTTGAGATGCGGCAACCAGAATTGTACACAGTATTCAAGGTGTGGTCTCACCAAGGAGCGATACAGAGGCATTATGACATTTTCCGTTTTATTCACCATTCCCTTTCTAATAATTCCCAACATTCTGTTTGGTTTTTTGACTGCCGCAGCACACTGAACCGACGATTTCAATGTGTTATCCACTATGACGCCTAGATCTCTTTCTTGGGTAGTAGCACCTAATATGGAACCTAACATTGTGTAACTATAGCATGGGTAATTTTTCCCTATATGCATCACCTTGCATTTGTCCACATTAAATTTCATCTGCCATTTTGATGCCCAATTTTCCAGCCTCACAAGGTCTTCCTGCAATTTATCACAATCTGCTTGTGAATTAACTACTCTGAACAATTTTGTATCATCTACAAATTTGATTACCTCACTTGTCGTATTTCTTTCCAGATCATTTATAAATATATTGAAAAGTAAGGGTCCCAATGCAGATCCCTGAGGTACTCCACTGCCCACTCCCTTCCACTGAGAAAATTGTCCATTTAATCCTATTCTCTGTTTCCTGTCTTTTAGCCAGGTTGTAATCCACGAAAGGACATCGCCACCTATCCCATGACTATTTATTTTTCCTAGAAGCCTCTCATGAGGAACATCTCAGATTTATTAAGATTTGTTGCCGTCCCTCCAGATGCAGCCGAAAGGCAAAACACGGATACCGTGTCTGGGGATCTATTGAGATTTAAAAATTATGCCGTTTTGAAAACTGTGGAGTTGCCATAATAAATAACTAATTGTTTTATTCAAACAACTCTGTGGACTCTGAACTACTCTGCTCACTTCCCTTGGTTAACAAACTCCTCCCATCTGTGCATCAAATATTCTTTAAAGGCCTGGTCATAATATAGACAGACTGCTGGAAACCACCAAATGTACATTTCATCTGCCATTTGAATTTCCTCTAGGTCCATCCAAACTGGTACATGATCAAAAATTTCAAGAGGGTCTACAGCCACACTGCCTGGGCAGCACTAGCTAATGCAGGTGAATTTGAAAATTATGGACCCTAGATATTTATTTATTTATTTATGTATTTATTTGCTGAGTTTTATATACCGTCATTCGGTAAAGCCATCATAATGGTTTACAAAGTTCAGATTACAATGCTTTTAACAATTGAATAAAAGATATAACAGGAGGCATATTAAACAAACAGAGAGACATCCAATTGCAAAGATGATAATTGGCACATGCACTATGGGTTGCAAGGGGTGCACAAAGGGGAGAACCCCTTTGGCGCGCCCCTTTGGCGCAAGACGCATGGTGGTGAGGCGCTTTTCAACTGCCGACAGAGCTCTCAGTGACGTTGGGGGGGGCGTGGTCTGCCAATCGGGTTCCTCTCAGTCACTCTTCTCACTATTTCCCTCTCAATACTCTCTCTCAATAGGTTGAAGAACTCTCCAAAAGGTCCAATTGTTGACACATATAAGAGAGAGATCCCCTTACCTGCCATAGATGAGGATTTTGAGTTCACATTAGTGTAACCCTTTTTACCTCCGGGTCACCTTCTCAGCCCTGGGGAGCTATTGTCAGCTCATCCCAAGATGGGGAAATAAAACATCTCTTGGGCTGTGGACTAGGGGCAGGATAACCCACAGGGCCAAACCAGGCAGAGGACACACTCACAACCTGATAAATAAACTCACTGTCCACACCAGTGATTGTGCTCCAAAAAATAAAATGGTTTACTGAAATAACTCAGTAGAGGAAAATCACAATAATATTCAAAGCCACAGTTCTGAACTAGTTCCTCAGAGCCAAAAACAAGGAAAAATAACATCCAGATGCAGGCAAAAATAGTTTTACAGACCCCTTCAGTAAGGGAGAAAATCCTCTTCACTACTCCTCCATCACTCGATCTATCCAGACCTCAAAATACAGTCTCTTGGCCCAGCTGCTGATACAGATACTCACAGGTATCCAGAACAGCTCTAGGAAGATTCACATACCCCTGGTAGAATTTGTAAGATGTGCAGCATTTTAAGAAAACATGAGTGATCAAACAAAACACAAATTTTACTTTTATTATGTTTCAAATTAAACTATTATGCATCACAGAATTGTACAATCATTAAACAAACCATAGCAATAAGGGAAATAATAAAATGGTCTTGTTCAAAAGTTTGCATACCCTTAGTTTTTAATATTGTGTATTGCCCCCTTTTGCATCAGTGTCAATTTGCAGTTTTTTGTGATAGTTGTGAATGAGGCCCTTTATTTTCTCATGTGGCAAGGCTGCCCATTCCTCTTTGCAAAAAGCCTCCAGATCCTGTAAATTCTTTGGTTGTCTAGCAAGAACTGCATGTTTGAGTTCTCTCCAAAGTGGCTCAATGATGTTGAGATCAGAAGATTGTGATGGGCCACTCCAGAACCTTCACTTTCTTCTGCAGCCATTGAAGGGCAACTTGGCCTTATGTTTTGGATCATTGTCATGTTGGAAAGTCCAAGTGCAACCCATGCACAGCTTCCTGGCTGATGAATGAAAATTCCCCTCCAATATTTTCTGATAAGATGCTTCCTTCATCCTGCCATAAATTTTGACTAAATTACTTGTGCCACTGTAGCTTACACCCTCAAAACAGCAGAGATCCATTTCTATGTTTCACAGTAGGGATGGTGTGCTTCTCTCCATAGGCTTTGTTGATTCCTCTCCAAATATAGCGTTTAAAGTTGTGACCATAAAGTTCAATTTTGGTTTCATCATTCCAAATGATTTTGTTCCAGAAGTTTTGAGACTTCTCCTGGTGCTGTTTGGCATATTGTAAGCAGGCTGTTTTCTGGCATTGGAGCAGCAATGGCTTTTTTCTGGCAACTCTACCATGCAGCCCATTTTTGTTCAAGTATCTCCTTATTGTACCTGCTGAAACACCCACACTACTTTGTTTCAAAGAAGCCAGTATTTCAGTAGAAGTGCTTGTGGGTTTTTCTTTGCATCCTGACAGTTTTCCTGGCAGTTGTGTCTGAAATCTTTCTTGGTTTATCTGACCTTGGCTTGGTATTAACAGAACCCATAATTTTCCACTTCTTGATCAGAGTTTGAATAGTAATGAATGGTATTTTCAAATCTTTGGATATCTTTTTATATCCTTTTCCTGATTTATAAAGTTGAACTTCTTTTGCTCGCAAATCCTTTGACAGTTCTTTTGCTTTCCCCATGCTTCAGAAAACACCAAAGTCAGTGCAGCACTGGATGAAATGCACAAGGGTTTCTCAAGAGCTAAGAACCTCATTGATTGTTTGTACACAGACATAAAGTACAATGAAACAAGGTGTAGGTGTGGATACTTACCCTTCATTGCCATCTCAACCTGTTTGGATCAACTTGAGTGTATATTCAGCCCAAATATTCAAGGGTATGTAAACTTTTGAACAGGACCATTTTATTATTTTCTTTATTGCTGTGGTTTGTTTAATGATTGTGCTATTCTCTGATGCATAATAGTTTAATTTGAAGCACATTAAAAAAACACATGTGCTTTGTCTGATCACTCATGTTTTCTTAAAATGCTACACATCTTACAAATTCTGCCAGGGGTAGATAAACTTGTGAGCACAACAGTAAAATCAAAATATAGTACAAATACAGCCTATTTCAAAATCATGTGTAACATCTCATTCCTTAAGAGGACAAATAACGATTAAATGCCAGCTTGAAAAGATATATATTTTAAGGCCTTTTTAAAGGATTTACAGCATTCAATAATCTGAAGCTGCTCAGGGAGCGAGTTCCAAAGTAATAATCCTGCAATTGAGAAGGCTCTCTCTCTCTCTCTCTCATAATATCCAAATGCACCAACTTTATAGAAGGTACTTCGAGCCAGTTCTTCATAGCTGATCTTAACAACCAAGGAGGTTTATATTCCAAGGAGGTTTATTTACCCACAAAACTGGGTTGATCCAGCAGTCAGAGGCCCCCATATATTATTTCAAAACCCTAACTGTACTGTTCTGTCATTCTTTGGTCAAATCTAATATTAGTTCCATTGCTCTGTAACATATTATCATAGTAAATGCTGGCAGATAAAGACCAACTGGCCCATCCAATCTGTCCAGAATCAGACTCATTCTTTCTGGTGTTCTACCATTCTGAGTGGCACTACGGTACTTTACAGAGAAAGATTATACAACCAAAATGCTTCCAAATTGAATGTAGTCAAACTTTACTAATTCTAGGTCACTGAGAATGAAAATGATGCTTAAAATTGTTGATTGGCTTTCATTTTCAAGCTATGCTACTGGGTCAGTATATATGACCTTTGCCTTGGGAATTGTAGAGGATAAGTGAGTTAAGAAGGGAAAGGATCTCACATTAAACCAGAAATGATTAATATACATCTTTGACTGAATCTATGAATAGATCTATGACTGGGTTTGGACAGTACTTGCTTTTTGTATGTTGTGCAGTATAATACTTGACTGTTGCCTATAAGACCGGATCCCTCCTGCTGCAGTTTATAAAACACAGTCCATGTATCATTATACCGCCACCATTGCTCTACAAGCTATTAATTAAATAATTAACATATGAACTATCTGAAATTTGTGTGGACTTCAAAATTTATTGCCAAGTCTTATCTTTTTGCGCTATATTTGAATTCAGCATATCAACATGAGTAATAAATGGTACATTTTATCTCTGAAGCAGATCACTTCTAAAAATGTGTGTACCAGTGCAATTATTAGTATTTGTTCCAAACTGAAAAGACTTTAAGCAGCAGTACTAATAGTCTAGACTATTTCATTTTCTTTTGATTTTATTCCTAGGTCTCTTTTTTTTCCCTACATCTTTCCCTCTCTGGCTCTGATACCCAATCTCCCTAAGAGCTTGCAAATATTGACCAAGGCCCGCTGGGACAGGAGTAAAAGCTGTGAAGATGTCTCATGTGGGAGCAATTATTCAGTGGGATCCATTATAGCTGACGGCGCCGTGGTTGTAGTTCATAAATCTTACTGGCACCATCGTGCTGATGGGGCACAGCTCGTAAGTGCAGCATCCCCCAGGGGTCATCCCTCAGAAACCTCGCAGGCAACATGTGGTAACCCACTGTTTCCCAACCCAGTCCTGGAGGTACACCCTAACCAGCCTGGTTTTCAGGGCAACCACAATGAATTGCATGCGATACATTTTCATACATTGGAGAGCCAAGGTATGCAAATCTGTCTCATGCATATTCATTATGGATATCCTGAAAACCTGGCTAGTGAGGTGTGCCTCCAGGATAGGGTTGAGAACCAGTGAGGTAGGTGGCATGTCTAGTAAGTAAAGCGCACACAGCATTGTTTGTTGATGCTCATAACACATACACACATACAAAACACTGTGACATACGTTGAGCTCTAGCATAAATAGCACTGAGCAATACTCCCAGCATCTGTGACAGGTTTTCCAGGTCACTGATCTGACAAAAGGAGGATGTCTCTGGAAAACTAGTCACAAATGTAGTATGTTAGTCCAACAAAAGGGTATCACATACAGCTTGTTGATTGATCCTTATTTCTATGTGTGGAACTAGTAACCTGAGACGTATATGTGAGCTGCATGTCACAGTGCAGAGACATACACAGTCAGCACCCAAAAAGATCATTGTTACACAGAGATATTTTAATCACTAGAGACAGGCACTGGGCAGCAGCTGGAATTCCATCAGGATAAAGCTGCTCCACCCTGTCCATCCTTTCCTTATCAGTTCTTATCACTCACTGCCTTCCTGACACTGTTTGCATTGCAGGTCTGTACTGTGCTGGGTTATTTTTATGAAACTTCTTTCCTAATTCCTGGCAGGGTACAGAAATGCATTCATTTAGCTAGGATAAAGGAGGAATGGGAGAGAAGGGCATCTCGTTTGCAGGAGGCTGACATGTCCTCTCTTGGAGGTCTCTGGGTGCTGCATCCATCCCTGACACCCCACCCTAAGCTAGCTTGTTGTCCTTGTGCTGGAATGGACAGTCTCCAGGGTGGATGTAAGGGTATTAGGCACCCTAGGGGATCTTGTAGCCTTGTATCCCTGGCCCCACTTTACCCCTCATGGCCCTCTCCACACACAATTAAAAATAATATCTTTATAATAATTTTACATGAAAAGTGACATTCAAACTACAATCTTCTGAGGTCAAAGTATCATTTACAACAGCATGTATATTATATTTACATGCACTACTGTGGTGCCAACCAGAAAACACTGCAAAAAAGACAATTGGAACCCCTATGGTATTCGCCCTTTCGTGAAGCATATTGTTGGTGGACTTGGCCCTCAGAAATCCATGAGTAAACTGAATTACAATTAGAATGTGGTATATCTCCCGTACCAAAACAGCACTAACTGCCAGCACTCAAATAGTAACAACCCTTCCTTTGAAAAGGCAACATTGAAAATATTACACCAGGCCTTATAGCGCCAGTACCCCTCCTATAGAGGAAAACAGAACAAGCCAGGATGCTATAGATCCCTACTCAGAAACTACATGCCAGCAGAATACCTCACTTCAGTCACACAAGCTAAACACAAACAGGCCCTCACCAAATACAGATTAAAGAAGCAATAAATTATAAATGTGGATCTTCATTTTATTTTATTTTTCCAGAGAATGTATCAGTATTTATTAGGGCAAGAACAAAAATTGTATTTATCTGGAAAAAATATTTTTCCAGTGATTTCTCTCATCTTTGTTCTTGTATTACTGATAAAGTCCCAGGAACATTAAAATAAAAACTGAAAATGAAGGTACCCAAGTATAAATAGAAACATGCAGACAAAAACTGAACTGGAAACCATAACAGCCAGACTCTGTATACACTGCAACAGTACAAAAATAGAAACATTAACATTCCTCATAAACATCAAAAAATAAAATCAAGAAATATAAAACATCAATCATATTAGTAAAACCATACTAAAAAAAGAATAAATATTTCAAAACAGCTGATGAATAGAACAACATCCAATAATTAAAAACTCATATAAACATTATTTAATGTTTCCCAAACAGCAATACAAATTTCAAAACATCAGACACATGAAATATAACCCAATAATTAAAACTATTAAAATACAAAAATTCCCATACCTGGGAACTTTTGATTTCCAGTCAACCTGAGATTGTCATAGATTAGTGGAGGAAAGTGTGGCATACAAACTTCCTCCTCTCTCTCTCTCAGTCTAATATACACACATTCTCTAGCACACACATGCTCATTCTCTCACATACATACTCACACACATGCTATTTTTCTGTATCTCACACACAAATATGCACATATGCTTTCTCTCTCTCTCTCTCTCTCTCACACACACACACACACTCTCACTCTTTTCCTCTCCCTCACACACACAAGCTCTCTCTCACAAGCACATGCTTCCTCTCTCATAAATGCTCTCTTCTCTCATACACACACACACTTAAGCTTTCTTTCTTTCACTCCCTCTCATACACAATGGCTCCCTCTCTCTCTCACATAAACTCCCTCTCTCTCACACACATACAGGCTTCCTCTTTCTCTTATTCAAATACGCTCCCTCTCTCTGTCATTCTTCTCTGCTCACACTGGGCCTCTCCCTCTCTTTTTCAGCTGTCAGCAAGATGGACTTTGCCAGCAGCCCCAAGAACCACTTCCACTCTTCAACTGCTGGTGCAATGATACTAATAAAAAGAAAATTTCAAAAAAGCTGACAAATAGAATAACATCCAATAATTTAAAACTCATATAAATTTTCCAAAGACCAATAAAATATTTCAAACACCATCCAATATTTAAAGCTTAAAACGGATAAAAAATCCCTGGTTGTTCATACCTGGGATTTTTTGATTTGCAGATGCCCTGAGATTGTCATGGATTAGTAGGGGAGAAGTGAGAGGTTGATCCTCACAATCTCTCTCCCTCACATATGCACACATGCTCAATCATAGAACATGCTCTCACACACACAGATACAAACCTGCTCTCTCAGACACAGCAACACACACACACACACACACAGTCATGCTCTTTTACACACATAGACAAGCTCTTTCACACACAAGCAGGCCAATACTATAAGAATCGTGGAAGAGCGGGTGCTCCGTTCTGTATCGGCCTGATAGACATGATCTCACAGACACACAGACACACACAGAAATGCTCTTTCATGCAGATATGCTCGCAAACACAAACATGCTCTCGCAGATACACACAGACATGCTCACACACAAACACATGCTCTCACATACACACACATAGACATGCTCTTTCATGCAAGACATGCTCGCAAACACACACATGCTCTCACAGACGCACACACACATGCTGTCACTGACACAGACGTTCTCTCACCCACACAGACACATGCTCTCACAGATACACACAGACATGCTCACACACAAACACATGCTCTCACGTACACATGCTCTTTCATGCAGACATGCTCACAAACACACACATGCTCTCACAGACACACACACACATGCTGTCACTGACACAGATGCTCTCTCACCCACACAGACACATGCTCTCGCAGATACACACTGACATGCTCTCTCACACAGACATGCTTTCACTGTCACAGACACACACACGTGCTCTCACAGACAGACAGACGTGATCTCATTCACTTCCTCCCCCCTCCCCAGTAGAAGTACAAGTCCAGCAGCAGCCTCCTTTTTCAGCACCCTCTTTCTTGAGGTTGCGGGCGCTGATGTTGCTTTGTTTATTGAGGGGAGAAGGGGGCGCTGTTTCTTTTCCTCCTGTGCTCAAACACCCCATGAACCTGGGACCAATGCTGCCTCTTTCTGCGATGGCCCAGGAATGCGCCTGTGTGAAGGTGCGGGTGGTATTGCTGCTTCCCCTCTGCTTAAATGCCGCGCGAACCTGGGACCAGTGCTGCCTCTTCCTGCAACAGCCCGGGGGATGCGCTGTTCTTTTTCTTGCATGGCCTCTTGTTCTTCCCGCTCTTGCAGACCCATCACTTCCTCTTCCAGGCCACGTGGGCGGGAAGAAGGAGAAGTCATGCCGTCACTGTCCCCAGACCGGTGGCACCCTAGGCAGCCGCATAGTCTGCCTAGTTCTTCCACCGGCCCTGTGCCTCAGCTCCGGTGCCCGGCTCTGTCACCGACCCTGTGTGTGTAACATAGAAACAGAGAAATTACAGCAGAAAAGGACCGATGGTCCATCCAATCTGCCCAGCAAGCTTTCTATGGTAGTATTTGTCGTGCCATGCAGGTTACCCCCACGTATCAGTCAGTGCTGCTTGATATGCTTTGCTTATGGACTTGGCCTTAGAAGCAGTCTGGAATTTGTTTCTAGAGGATGTGGTTAGTGCAGTTAGTGTAGCTGGGTTCAAAAAAGGTTTGGATAAGTTCTTGGAGGAGAAGTCCATTAATGGCTATTAATCAAGTTTACTTAGGGAATAGCCACTGCTATTAATTGCATCAGTAGCATGGGATCTTCTTAGTGTTTGGGTAATTGCCAGGTTCTTGTGGCCTGGTTTTGGCCTCTGTTGGATACAGGATGCTGGGCTTGATGGACCCTTGGTCTGACCCAGCATGGCAATTTCTTGTGTTCTTATCTGCGCATTAGTGCCCCAGACTGTAAAAAAGTGATGGCTCGTGTTGGTTGTTTCTGAATCCAAATTCCTCTGCCTTCCACCCCCCTCCCCCCCACCCCCCACGAAGCAGAGAGCGATGTTGCAGTTGCATCAAAAGCATCAAGGCTTAATGGTTAAGGATAGTAATCCCGTGCTTCTATTAAGAGTAGTAACTGCTGCGCTGTGATGGTTACCCCCATGCTTATCAGTTTCCCAGACTGTAAAAATCAGGGCCCTCGTTGGTTGCTGTTTGAATCCAATTCCCCTTTTCCCCTGCCATTGAAGCAGAGAGCAATGTTGGAGTTGGATCAGAAGTATCAAGGCTTATTGGTTAAGGGTGGTAGCCGCCACACCAGCAAGCTACCTCCATGCATGCTTTCTTCGTTTCCTTTAGGACTTGCCTGTAGAAGGAGTCCTGTGCCTTTTACTCCATGTCTGTGCATCAGTATCCCGGACCATGGAAGCCGGGGCCCTCCGTTGTCGTTTGAATCCAGTTCATCCCTTCCCCCTGCCGTCCAAGCGGGGAGCAATGCTGCAGTTCACTAAAGCCTCAAAGTGTATTGGGAAAGTCACTTTATCTTCCTGTTCTTCAGTCCTAATTGCCAGCTCTGTCGCTGACTCTCTGTGTGACCTCAAGGTGAGTTACTTTGGGTTGGTTTAGTAAAGCTTTTTCCAATTTTATGTCTATGTGGGAAAAAAATAAATCAAGACTTCTGTTTTTGTGTGCCTCAGCTCTCAGTCCTGTCACTTAGTGTGACCTCAGTTGAATCCCTTCATCTCCCCACTATCAGCTCTAATCCTCGTCTCTGTCAGCGACCTCGAGGAAAGTCACTTTCTCTTCCTATTCTTCAGTTGTGTTTGTGTGATCTCAGGAGAGTCTCTTTATCTACCTATTCTTCAGATGTGTGTATGTGTGATCTCATGAGAGTCTCTTTACCTGTACTTCAGTTCTGTGTGTGTGTGTGATCTCATGAGAGTCTCTTTATCTACCTATTCTTCAGATGTGTGTATGTGTGATCTCATGAGAGTCTCTTTATCTACCTGTTCTTCAGCTGTGTGTGTGTGTGATCTCATGAGAGTCTCTTTACCTGTACTTCAGCTCCGTGTGTGTGTGTGATCTCAGGAGAGTCTCTTTATCTACCTATTCTTCAGATGTGTGTGTGTATGTGTGATCTCATGAGAGTCTCTTTATCTACCTATTCTTCAGATGTGTGTATGTGTGATCTCATGAGAGTCTCTTTACCTGTACTTCAGCTCTGTGTGTGTGTGTGTGATCTCATGAGAGTCTCTTTATCTACCTATTCTTCAGATGTGTGTATGTGTGATCTCATGAGAGTCTCTTTACCTGTACTTCAGTTCTGTGTGTGTGTGTGATCTCATGAGAGTCTCTTTATCTACCTGTTCTTCAGCTCTGTGTGTGTGTGATCTCATGAGAGTCTCTTTACCTGTACTTCAGCTCCGTGTGTGTGTGTGATCTCAGGAGAGTCTCTTTATCTACCTATTCTTCAGATGTGTGTATGTGTGATCTCATGAGAGTCTCTTTACCTGTACTTCAGCTCTGTGTGTGTGTGTGTGATCTCATGAGAGTCTCTTTATCTACCTGTTCTTCAGATGTGTGTGTATGAGTGATCTCATGAGAGTCTCTTTACCTGTACTTCAGCTCTGTCTGTGTGTGTTTGATCTCAGAAGAGTCTCTTTATCTACCTATTCTTCAGATGTGTGTGTGTGTGATCTCAGGAGAGGCTCTTTACCTGTACTTCAGCTCTGTGTGTGTGTGTGATCTCATGAGAGTCTCTTTATCTACCTGTTCTTCAGATGTGTGTGTGTATGTGTGATCTCATGAGAGTCTCTTTACCTGTACTTCAGCTCTGTGTGTGTGTGTGTGTGTGATCTCAGGAGAGTCTCTTTATCTACCTATTCTTCAGATGTGTGTATGTGTGATCTCATGAGAGTCTCTTTACCTGTACTTCAGCTCTGTGTGTGTGTGTGATCTCAGGAGAGTCTCTTTATCTACCTATTCTTCAGATGTGTGTATGTGTGATCTCATGAGAGTCTCTTTACCTGTACTTCAGCTCTGTGTGTGTGTGTGTGATCTCATGAGAGTCTCTTTATCTACCTGTTCTTCAGATGTGTGTGTATGTGTGATCTCATGAGAGTCTCTTTACCTGTACTTCAGCTCTGTCTGTGTGTGTTTGATCTCAGAAGAGTCTCTTTATCTACCTATTCTTCAGATGTGTGTGTGTGTGTGTGATCTCAGGAGAGGCTCTTTACCTGTACTTCAGCTCTGTGTGTGTGTGTGATCTCATGAGAGTCTCTTTATCTACCTGTTCTTCAGATGTGTGTGTGTATGTGTGATCTCATGAGAGTCTCTTTACCTGTACTTCAGCTCTGTGTGTGTGTGTGATCTCAGGAGAGTCTCTTTATCTACCTATTCTTCAGATGTGTGTATGTGTGATCTCATGAGAGTCTCTTTACCTGTACTTCAGCTCTGTGTGTGTGTGTGATCTCATGAGAGTCTCTTTATCTACCTGTTCTTCAGATGTGTGTATGTGTGATCTCATGAGAGTCTCTTTATCTACCTGTTCTTCAGCTGTGTGTGTGTGTGATCTCATGAGAGTCTCTTTATCTACCTGTTCTTCAGATGTGTGTGTATAACAGTGTGTGTGTGTGTGTGTGTGTGTGTGATCTCATGAGAGTCTCTTTATCTACCTGTTCTTCAAATGTGTGTGTGTGTGTGTGTTTGATCTCATGAGAGTCTCTTTATCTACCTGTGCTCGATTGTAATCCCCAGCTCTGCCACTGATTCCCTTACCACTCTGGAAGCTGTATGGTAACTGTGTTTCAGGCACCAAACTTGCTGTTTTAATATCTACCCCAGAAGTGACTGCACCTTTCTTCCTGTAGTATAAATGTATCACTTGCACTAGGATCCTGTTCAATTACAGAACCCTCTATAAATTCAAATTCTTATGTTTATTTTTAAATAAACTGACTCTGTCACTATAAACATACATCCACAGTAGCAAAGTTTAATGTTGGAAAAAAATGTTTTTACCTCCCTTCAACTTGTGTTTTAAACACATTTGCCAGAGGTGTCCAGGGATTTCCTGCTATAATGAGCAGTTTTGGCTTGGGGCCAAGGCATGATGGTAATATAATTAGTAGTAGCACCAGGGTTAAATCTTTCTCCCCCACCCTCTCACTCTGTTTTCTGAATATTTTTCTCATGTTTGCTCCTGTTTTCAGGATGCAGTGAGGACTATACAGTTCATTTCAGGCTTCAACGGATAGCGGGTGCAGGAAAACAGAGTTGGGACATACAGTGTGTGAGAGAGAGAAAGAGACAAAGGGAGGGAGGCAGGGGGAGAGAGAGAGTGAGGAAGATAGAAGGGAGGAAGAGAAAGAGAGATGGAGTTAGCCTGAGTGTGAGAGAGAGAGAGAGAAGGAAAGAAGGAGAAAAAAAACAGAAAGATTCAGGCAATGAGAAGGGAAGATGTGAGAGAGCGACATTGAGAGAGATGGAGAGAGGCAGTGGGAAGGTAAGTGTATAAAGAGAAAGGAAGAAGGAGAGACAGAGCCCGAGAGAAGGGCTGGATGTTATATGGAATAAAAGCCTGGAACTTCGGCGACTGCAGCATCCAAAGGAAGCAGACAGGGAGCCGGAAGAGAACGAGGGGGTGACCCCATCCCGAGGACACTTCCCCCTACAAGTGGATGCACCGACCCTACAGGTAGGAGCCAGCTCTCTTCTATCCTAGGCTGTACAGGGATTTATTAGGCTGCCAGCCCGTCCTGGGAGATTTCTAGTCCTGCCCCCCCCCCCCCCCCCTTCTCCACCACCACCTACCTGCATGACACCTTCAGGACGTGTTTTCACCTCTCTGTGTTTAGATTTCCACTATAAACTCTTCTGGGGAAGGGGAGACATTGCAGCAGTGTGAATTTTCTTGTGCTGGGCTGTGTACACTCTGAAGAAATTATCATCGCTGTTATGCTGCCTGGTGCCAGGAGGAAGGTTTTTTTGGTCCAATCCTGGTTCTGGAACTTGCATCCCAGTGCCTTCTGGGGATCTGTAGTTCCTGCTTCTTCCATGGGTAACGGATGCTATGGGGACTAGAAAGTAACTGGACGGGGGTATCAATCAGAAAAACCAAGACTGAACTGAAGTGAGCCTCCAGAATGTGGTGACTCGGGGACAGGAGGGATGGAGAAAGAAAAGGGGGAACAAATAAAGAGAAAGAGAGGGAAACAGAAGGAAAGGACACAGAGGCATGGAGAGAGAGAGAGAGAGAGAGAATTGGAGAGCCACAGGTGAGGACTGTTAAGAGAGAAGAGGTACAGTAGAAGAGGTACTGAGCTCTGGATAATTTTGCTGGTAATGAAAAGAAGCAATCACTCTTTTTCCTTTCTTTCAGGCCGATACAGTACAGTGCGCTCTGACGGAGCGCACTGTTAGCCTACTCTTGGACACACGTTTTCCCTTACCCCTTATTCAGTAAGGGGCAGAAAACGCGCGTCCAACCCGCCGAACCTAATAGCGCCCTCAACATGCAGATGCATGTTGATGGCCCTATTAGGTATTCCCCACTATACAGAAAGTAAAATGTGCAGCCAAGCTGCACATTTTACTTTAAGAAATTAGCGCCTTCCCGAAGGTAGGCACTAGTTTCTGCCAGCACTGGGAAAGTGCACAGAAAAGCAGTAAAAACTGCTTTTCTGTGCACCCTCCGACTTAATATCATGGCGATATTAAGTCGGAGGTCCCGAAGGGTAAAAAAAAGTAGAAAAAAAAAGAAAAAACATTTTTAAATGGGCCGGTGGTTGTCGGGCCAAAAACCGGACGCTCAATTTTGCTGGCATCCGGTTTCCGAGCCCGTGGCTGTCAGCGGGCTCGAGAACCGACGCCGGCAAAATTGAGCGTCGGCTGTCAAACCCGCTGACAGCCGCTGCTCCGGGCTAAAAGGAGGCGCTAGGGACGCGCTAGTGTCCCTAGCGCCTCCTTTTGCCCGTTTCTACCGCACCACCTCATTTGCATACTGAATCGCGCACACCGGCGAGTGGCCAGTGCGTGCGCCGGGAGAGCGGGCTTTCGCTGCTCTCCCGCATTTTTACTGAATCGGCCTGTTTGAAACTAACTTTCCACTACCCCTTCCCATAGTGTTCATCCTCTGCAGAGAGGTGCTTCTGAAATCTAGTGCTTCTCCACAGGTGCTCTCCAAAGGTAATCTGCTCTGAAGTGCTGAAAGGCAGAATACAAATCAAATAAATGAATAAAGCAGTGCTGCAGCATTCTTGTCAATGTTCTCAAAAAGAGAACATAATATTATTTATTGTTTTCTGTTTAGTTTTAATCACCTTCCGAAAACACACAAGGCCGATGTATAAATAAGTCCCAAAGTCAGAAACAAAATCAGTCAAAATTTCTTTATTGCAGTGCAATAGAGGCGACAGAAATGCCTGGGGATGCTCTTTATTCCCTGCCATGCGAATAACAGGATAATAAAATGGAGAGAAATGCCTGGGGTTGTCCTTTATGTAACTTTCATTGTCACTGCCCCACGAGTCAGCATTCCAGTCTGTAGATTAGAAAAGAAAACAAACTGGACTGCTATTGATTCCTTCACAGAAATCCCTCGTCTGGGTCACACATAGAGTCTACCTAGACCTTGACCAACTACAGAATAAGCAACCACAAATTACAAACAGAAAATAAATGGGCAGACAACAACTGAACTGGGAGCCTTAACAAGTAAGAATCTTCATGCAGTGCAACACCAGAGAAACAGAAATACTGCTCTCCTCTCTCCTGCACCGTGCAAAATACCAAGATATAAGAGATGCAGCTTTCCCAAAAGTGACAGATAAAATGAAAGACTTTTCACAAAAAGAACGAACAGGAAAGCCTTCTTATACTGCTGGGGAAAACAGGAAAAATAGTAGTGATAGCAGCGAAATCTGTAGCATTCTGCCACCAGAGCAGAACCATAACCTGACCAGATACAAGACAGACCAGCACAAGAATCCAGACATTGTCTTTGTCATTGTCCTTTGTGATTCTTTCCTTTTACCATTTTTAGAGGAATATAGTGACATAATAAAGGATCACAGAGAAAGCCCAAGAGGACCCATCCAATCTGTTCAGCTGAGATCCGCCCACATGAGGTAGATGCACATGCAAACTCCCCCCATCAGGGAGCCAACACCAGCACCCACTCCCATGCCTTTTACCTGACTTCTCGACCATTTTCATAATATACGGTCTATGTGCCATAAGCAAGTCCAAAATCTTGATACTGTGCTGGCCTCCACCATCTCCGCTGCTAGGCTATTTCAGGTCTGATTCTTACAAGACCAATCCGTGAGCCAGCACCCGGGCCCCCCTTCTATGTCTTATTGCCACATTTTATAATAATAATCACCACAGCCACCAAGGTTAGCGAGGCCATTGTAAAATACAGAAATCATTAATGTATTTAACTGAGTAAAAAGCCAGCTTTTCTATGTTCATTTCGGTTTGGGTTTTATCTGTGGACCCTACATGGAGGTGACCCTAGCCTTCTTGGAAGCTTGACTGCTGTTTAGGGTTGTAACCACCACTGCTTTCGTAGAGGCCTGGCACAATCAAAGCCAATCATGTGCAAACTGTCCTATTAACAATTTCTTTGAATCTGAAGAGAATGGGAGAGACACAGAGAAAAAGTAAGAAAGAGAGAGGCAGAGGGTGGGAGGAGATTAGTGCTAGGGCCTCCAGCACAGCAGGGAGCAGAGGAAATAACAAACCAGCAGCTAGCTGACCTCAGACCCAGAGTAAAGTACAATCAACACGCTTTCTTTTCATCTCTTCCACTGGCAGCTCCAGATCAGATTCAGATTCTGGCAGTCGTTCAGAGCCAGATGCTGAAAGGGCTGACACTGGAAATGTATCCTGCAATAGACATGAACTGTATGGATAAGGAAATGCTGAAAACCTTACATACGATTGGTTGGTACTGTTGGGTTTGGCAGCTTGTGGGGCGTCCCTGCAAGCCAATGGACTTACCCTGACACGGCCAGCACCTGGGCCCTTCCTGCACGGTGGACACCGCCGACCTTTCCTCACGCGGCAGGACACGGCCACCTTCAGCTCCCTGCACAGGTACGCATGCACTTGATGTCTCAATATTAAAAGGATCCGCGGTGGGGAAAAACGACATGGCACCCAGAAATGACATCATCATCTCCAGCCCTATAAAAGGACCCAGCAGATGCCCCTACCTTGCCTCAGCAACAGGTCCTCCTACCAGTGGTAGTTCGTGTTGCGTCCTTCTCCCTTCATCCAGCCTTGCCTTGCCTTTTCAGCCTATCCTGCCTCGTCTCTCCAGCCTGCCTTGTCTCGTCTAGCCTCGCCTCATCTCTCCAGCCTGCCTTGCCTCAAGCCTTGCTTCGTCTCGTCAACCTGCCATACCTTATCATATCCAACTTCCTTGCCTGCCTGCCAACCCTTCTGTGTCAGTCCCTCTTGTTTCCTTCTTGTCTCTTCTTCACACTGACGACCTGGATTTGACCCATTGCCTGGACACTGACCACTCTTCCCTGCTGCCAGCCACTGACTTCTTGTCTGGACATTGATCATCCTTGACGGCTGCCTGCCTCTGATCCTTGCCTGGCCCTGGGTTCAGTCTCCTCATTCTACAAGAGATCATTGCCTTAGGTCCTGCTGACCCCGGGAACCCAGGGGCTCAACCTACGGGGAAAGGAGCTGGTATAGGTGAAGCCCTAGACCAGTCTCTTGCCAACCAGCCTCCGCCAGCTGTCAGTGAGGGCCTATGGGGTTTGCCCCATAGGCTGCGCCAACCTCACCACAGCTACAAGGGTTCACATTGCTTACAAGTAACCAAAACTACCTGTACACTTTCAAAAAGCATCTTCAAAACAGAGTGACTATACATTATAACAGAGAGTGATGCTAAAACTGTAATTTATTATGCAAGATTTAATGAAATATAATAATGTAACACCCCTCCCCCCCCCTTTGGGGAGGGAGCCACACTTCCTAGCCTTGGAGAGCCATGGACTGCTCACCCAATTCGGGGCAAGAATTCTCCTGCAGGGCCACTGAGAGGTTTCACAGTCCACAAAGCAAAATAAATAACACAAGTCAAGTCAAAAAGTGTGTTCCAAACAAGAGAAAAGTTTCGACAGATCAAAAAAAACAAAAAATCCCAAAGATACAATAATCAGGGAAAAACACAGCTTACAGTTCTTTCAAAGTCTCCAAATAAATTGTACAATATAGATCTTATTCAGCTTAAGTCTTCTCATTCACTTAAGCACTATACTTTCTCCCACAGGATTTCTATTGTTGAGCCTATAGAAAAAGTATAGCATCCTTCCTGAAATTCCTCAAAGTACTCACAGACTAGCAGGCTGGCCTAAGGCAGATCTTCATACTTGCTTTGTGTGGTCAGAAGTTCCCAGGAAAACCTGTCTCATTTTTGTAGAAGAGTTCTTCGTTTTCCACAAACCCAAAACTAGAATGCCAGGCTAGGCCTGCGGCTTCCTGCTGTTCCTCCTGGCTCCCAGCACGCAACATACACAAACCAGGCTCCAACTCCATCGGCTCTCCTTCAAAAACTCCTTCAGCACCTTGTGGAAAGCACTTTTTATATCGTCCCTCTTTGTCCCATCTCCTTTGAAGGAAGAAACCTCTACATCACTGCCCTAATTCACACCCTTTGGACCTCATTCCTGGAAAATTCCTCAAAGCTCCAGTTAGTGACCCTAAAGGGGGAGGGGAGTCACACTCACTGCCACCCACAAAAAAAAATTGAAAAACCAACAAAAGACAAATTTTTTATACCACACAACCACTTAAACATTATGGGCAAATATACAGCAATATTAATAATGACAGCAAACCAACAGATGTTAATGCAATGTAAGGAGAATCCAAAACACAAGCACTGGAGCACACGCAGCACTCAGCAGTATAAGTGTAAACACAACAAGTGCAGATAAAGTTCTTGAAGGTCTAATAATTTCCAACAGACAGGTTTATTCATTCATTCAATATACGGCAACTCCACTGTATTACAAAAAGTTCTTTAAAGGGTCCCCCGACACGGACCCCGTGTTTCGCCAACAGGCTGCGTCGGGAGGGACAGTACTTTTTATGACACCAACCTGTAAGTACAAAACAAATTCTAAATAGACCAAACACAAATAGGGCAAGCCGAAGTATAACAGAAAGTAATGAAAGTAAAATTGACATACCGGTGTTCTAATCTGTTATCACCTCACAGGGAGCACACGTATCTTACAGCAAAGCAGGGATTTAAATGCGAACTCATTTTTGGAGCGAAAGGAAGCATCAATCACAAGTGCAGACAGATTAACCAATCAGATCTCAGCAAACAGAGTCAAGTGAAAAAACTCCATTCTAGCTCATTGTTCAGCCCCTTGGGTGCGACATTCGCGTTTAAATCCCTGCTTTGCTGTAAGATACGTGTGCTCCCTGTGAGGTGATAACAGTTTAGAACACCGGTATGTCAATTTTACTTTCATTACTTTCTGTTATACTTCGGCTTGCCCTATTTGTGTTTGGTCTATTTAGAATTTGATTTGTATTTACAGGTTGGTGTCATAAAAAGTACCGTCTCTCCCGACGCAGCCTGTTGGCGAAACACGGGGTCCGTGTCGGGGGACCCTTTAAAGAACTTTTTGTAATACAGTGGAGTTGCCGTATATTGAATGAATGAATAAACCTGTCTGTTGGAAATTATTACACCTTCAAGAACTTTATCTGCACTTGTTGTATTTACATATTTCGGAGTGCCTTCAGGAACCCTATCACCTGCGTAGGTGTCTACCTTGAAAAGACAAATGTTTGTAAAAGGTGCTACCACAGCTAACGGAAAACTGGTTAAGACACGACACACAAAATTTCAGCATCAAACAGGATTTTTCTTTAGCCAGGAAACATGACATACCGTAATGAAGATGTTTACGGTCTACAGTACTTCAGTATCTTAGATCCTGTGAGAAATCTTTAACCAAATACTTCATCAGAAGCATGTGTAGCTTCTATTCTGTGACCTGAAATCTATTTACGCTTCATGGACAGGAAAGTAACAACCTCATTTACAAAATTTCAGCTAAATTCAGCATCAAGACAAACCTCTACTGATCAATCAAGGGACCAGCATGCAACCATTTTTTCTTCACCCCCCATCTTCCACTAGTCACACAGGGGACTAGCCAGGAACCATTATACCTTTAGAGAATTCATACCCCAGCTATACCAGAAACTGGACACAACAATTTATATTCTCCCTTTCCAGTGATCTCCAGGTGGAAAAGATGCACTTGAAATTACTCTGTGTAGAGAAACTACCACCTTTTGTACAATCTCCATACACTGTGAGTCTCTGGGTTAGTGGTCCACCACACTTTTTTAAGGTCTCCAGGTTGGAGAAATTAAAACTCCATTGCTGTCTATCCTCCAAATCCTAGCCGGATACCAAAAGAAAACTAGAGACATTGATGTCGCTTTGATGGAAGATGCCCTACCCAGGCTAGATAGAGGAGAAAATGCACTTTTAATATTATTAGATTTTTTTTTAAGTGCATTTGATCTGGTAGATCATAATATTCTGTTACAAAGATATGGATTGTTGGGATTGAGAAATTTGGTGATTGCCTGGCTTGAAAGCTATTTTGCAAGGGAGAAAACAGATGTTGGCGTTTCAGGGTATAACCTGCAGCATGAAAGAGTTAACCTTGGGAGTCCCTCAGGGATCTTCTATTTCTCCACTGTTGTTTAACATCTTTATGTGGCAGATAGGTAGTATTGTGTGTGTGTGGAGCAGGTTTTACAGCATATATTTATGCTGATGATATCCAGATCTTGTCCACTTTTGGCTCAGATCTAGAGGAAACCACTTCAGGCATAAGTCAATGCCTGCAAAAAGTAGCAGAATGGGTAGGGGCTGGTAAATTAGTTTTGAATACTAATAAGATGGAGGTCTGCTGGTTGGGGGTAGGAAAAATAGTAAACGGTGTTAAACTGCAGGAGGTGGAATTGGAACCAAAAGAGAAGGTTAAATCACTGGGTGTGACATTTGAGATTAGATAGTCATATCTCCCAAAAGGCTTGTCACATCTATTTGAAAGTGAAACTGGTGCGACAACTTCGTCCTTATCTGGATCTGGCTATGCTGAAAATGGTGGCTTATGCCCTTGTTCTCTCCCATATCAACTAATGTAATGCATTGTTTATGGCTGCTCCATCAAAACTGACATGAAAGCTTCAGGTAATTCATAATACCGCAGCTCGTGTCTTTACAGGGAGTACAAGAAGAATTTATACCACTCCCATTATGGTCGGGCCTACTTTGGCTCCCAGTAAAGGAACATTGTAAGTTTAAGGTACTACTGATGGCATTTAAGATGTTGCACGGTTGGTGTCCACCACATTTAAGAAGTAAATTAGAATGACATGAATCAGGTGGAAACTTGAGGGCAGTGAATAAACATTTGTTACAACTCCCTAAGGTAAAAAGGTTTCGGCAACAGTGGATGGCAAATAGATCATTTTCATTTATGATTCCAGGCATGTGGAACAGTTAACCACAAGCTCTTAGGGCAGAGAAGGACATTATGAGTTTTAGAAAGAAATTAAAAGCATGGCTCAAGTCAATGGTTTGACAAGTCGCTAGCAAAAGCGAAAAAAATGGTCTATTAATAATGGTCTGTTCTGTGATTTATTTTATGGCATGTGGTTTTATTGTAATAATCATGCTGGGAATCGCTTTGAGAGATATAATCCGGAAGGCAATTAAGACATTTTTTTTTTTCAAACTTTATTAGTATTTTACAAAATTTAATGTACCGTATTAACGAGTGCTAAGAGTACAAATAGCAGAGTAAAAAAAAAACAACAATTATGCAGATAAGTAAAAACATTTATGTCCACTTGTTTATTTCTTCCCCTCCCCCACCACATGCCTCCTTACCCTCCCACCATTCACTCATTTTAATCACATTTCATCAAACCAAACTAAAGGTAGGCAAATGATCCAGATCTCTCTTACTCTGGTGCAACCTCTCCTCCACTTTATATCATAAGGAAGAGCAGTTAGTCAGAAGTAAAAGATTGAAATAGCAGTTCTCACAGCAAATCTTAAAGAGTAAGCATTAAATTTCTGGCCTGTGCAGAAAGTGACATCAAATATTCTTCCCAAATTGCAAGTGTATTTTCCCCTCTTTTTCCCAGATGCTTCTTCTTTACCATTTGATATTCAAAGCTAAGTAGTTTAAACATACGTTGTTCCCATTGTGTAACTTTTGGCGCTTCTTTCTTAATCCAGTAAACTAAAATTAGTTGCTTCGCCACTCTAGACATTCTGTCCAGGAAACCACGTCTCCCCACTTCCCGATTGGGCACTATATCCCCATAGCACCCAAACAACCTCACCTTGGCCCTTAACGGAACAGTCTCCCCGCCCCCCCCCCCCCCCCCACAACTTCTGAGTTCTCCTTTGCAGCCTTACCCAAAATTCTTGAATCATTGGACATCCCCAGAACCTATGCAAATAATCTCCTACCCCTGAAGAATATTCTATACATTTATTAGTGGGGGTCACACCCATCTGCCATGCTTTCGCTTGGGAAATATATATCAGCCACAAAAACTTAAACTGGGTCTCACATATCAAAGTATTAGTGGATACCGTGGTCCGTGGTCTGTGACCAGCCCATGGGGGGGCTATATAGTGCGCTTCGTGGCACAAGACCTGTCTTCATGTCTGCAGAGCAAGTCTCCGGAAGGCTCCTGTTTTTAATGCTGAGGTCTGTTCCTGAATCTGAGTTCTGAGTTTTGAATCCTGTTCCCGGTCTTCGGAGTACCTTGTACCTGCTTCCGTCCATGCCCAAGACTCAAGCCAGAACCTGCTCCACTTCACCGTGGTCCACAACCAGCCACAGGCAGCTGGGTAGTGTGCGTCTTGGTGCAGGCCTCTCCTGAATCTTCAACATGTTTCTGGTTCCAAGCTTTCACTCCCTCGCCTGGAGTCTGCTTCACTTCTGGCGTGGTCCATGACCAGCCATGGGCGGCTGTGTAGGGCACGCTGCAGTGCAGTTCTCAGCCTGTACTAGTGCCTGACCCCGAATCCTTGCCTAGTCTCCGAATATCCTGAAACCTTGTCTAAGTCTCCGAGTAGCCTGAAACCTTGTCCAAGTCTCCAAATGCCTACGTCTCATCCAAGTCTCCAAGTGCCTATGTTTCGTCCTTGTTCCAGTACCATCGCCTGTCCTCGACCTCTGTCCGTCCTGTCGCACCTGCCGTTCCCAGGCGGCAGGTCCAAAAGGGCTATCGAGTGGCCAGAGGGCTACCCCAGAGACCAGCATTGCTTTGTTGGGTCTCTTCTGGTGCATTCGGATTCGGCAGGTCAGAAGCCCCTAATCTTCAGCCTGTCCACCCGTGCTTGGATACGTCTCGCCTGCCTCGGCACTTCTCCGGAGTTCCCTCTGGAGTCGTGCCTTCAGATGTCTTACAATCTAAGGGGATTATTTACTAAAGGTTTTCTCTAATTTTGTGTCTATGGGAAACATGCTGAGTAAATGGGCCTCTACTTCTATATCTGAGACAATAGAGGGTAATGTGATTCGTCCAAGGTCAGAAGGAATATCAGTGGGATTTGGCTTCCCTGGTTCTTAGTTTGTTGCTCTATCCACTAGGCTACTCTTCCACTATCCATGACTTTTCCTTCTTCTAGGTGATCCTTCCTTTCTACCCTTAGGGCTTGTTGGTACGGCCTGAAATAGCTTCTTCCCTCTTCTCCTTGGGACGAGTACCAACACCGAGGGCTTCTCCTCATCTCATGGTGCCACTTCTTTGACCCAGGCTACTACAGGGATTTTTGGGGGATGAGTTCCAATATCCCTGGTACTCTCCCTGGTGCCTAGTGTCCCTCCAATGCTGCTGCTGTGGGTCCCCTTGGGCTGCTTGTTGGTTCCACCATGCCTACTCCTTCCTACGGACAAGGTAGAAGAGTTCAGGTCCTCTTCTGCTTCCATGGCAACTTCCTTCACTCCTTCTAGTGTATACCAGCTCCTTCGAGTAGTGCTACTTGCAACTCTGCCACCTCCCTGAATACCGCTGGAGGGGCCAGTGCAGATTGAGTCTCTAGTTTATACAATTCCAGGCAATATGGAGAAAGAAAATCTTTTGGACCTGGCCAAAGCAAGAGAATTAAATCTCCATAAAAAAAAGACATAAAAAGATGAGGAGGGTCGGATAAAATTTTTTCAGATCTTAGGACTGAATATGAGTTGGATCAAAAGCATTTCTATACCTATCTACAGACAAGGCATTATATTCAAATCCTTGGGAATCTTTGAATGGAAAGATGAATATTATATGTTTTTACGTAATGGGAATCTCTCTACCCCTTGAAGCCTTGGTAATTCTTTTTTATTATATGCAAGTCATTGATTGTGGCAGTAAGTTTATATGACAATGGATACGTAAGCCTCTGCTTCAGGCAAAGAAAACCATTTTGCATTGCTGGCTGAGTGAGGACACACGAACGATAATTCAGTGGAAGAATCGGTTGCATCAGATGAGTCTGCGAGCAGTATAAGGAAAAAATACATCTTTTCAAGAAGCATTTTCTACATATTTGGGACCTTTATCTACAATTTCTGTTGCACTGAGCAAGAAGTCTGGTTCTTAATAGTTTTACATAACTGAGGTAAATTTTGGGCTCAGCACACATGAATAGTGGATGCTTTCATCGTTTGCTTAACCCCAATTTACATTATGCCTTCAGGGAGAGGGGAGAAAGGTACTATGTTCTGTGGGTAGCGGATTCATTGTTTAACTAAGATGAGCGGGGCAATGGAAGAGTTCACCATTTGCCGAGCTTTGTTAATATATTTCTACAGTATTAATGTTGGAAAATAATAAAACAGATTTAAAAACAAAAAAGAAATAAAAAGAATAATAATGATCATCATCCTGCAGAATATGCAGGATGTTCATTATCTCTTTTTAAGTAAGCAACTTCACTTTCCTGACCAGCAACATGGAATAATATGGAGGAGGCACACAGAGTGTGCGTGTATTGTGACAGCAAGAAGCCAAAATGCTTTTCACACTTCAGTCAACGCTTGAATTCAAATGATGCTTGCAATTGTAGCCTTTGTCATTCTTTACTTTCACCATTGTTTCTTATGGAGATAGGCCACATAAGTGTTCTGAGTATAATTGAATACTTAGGCCATGTAAGTATTCAGATTTGCTCTGAAACACATGACTTATCTCCAATTGGAAACAATGGGGAAAGGGCAGAATGATGAAAGCTGCAATTACCGCAGAAGTATCAAACTATTGTAATGCATTTATCAACTCAATTATATCAGCAAAAATGCTAAAAGAAATAAAGAGAAAAAAACACATACAGAAATGTGTACAAATAGCAACTTGCTCTGCTAATTGCCAAACTACAGTGAGAAAGTAAGTTTTCTAATGCATAATGCTATAAATGTTATTAGGGCAGCAAGAGAGCTAAAATGCTGAAGTTAAACTCTGGTGCTCAATACAAAGTTCCTGACTATAGAACATGGATTGCATATGAGAATTTGATTTTGCTTATGCTAAACACAACACCTGAATTTGATATGATTAATGATCTAGTTATGATTGCGTGGTTGAGAGAATTGGGGTTGAACAGGTCTGTACTGAGTTTGTGTAGATCATTTTTAAGAGATAGATAGCAGAATGTCATGTCGGTTGAGTATTGTTCTGATCCTTTGGTTGCTGAAAAAAACCGTCCTGCAGGGATCAATTTTTTGCCCCTGCATTTTATCCTATATCTCAGATCACTTGCTGGAGGTGATTAATACAATTGATATCAGCTATTTTTTGTTATGCTAATGATTTGCAGTTACTGTATTCATCTCTTTTGATGTAGGGATACATCAATTAGTAAATACAGTTTCCCCCATGATTTGAGCCAGTCAGTTAAGGTAGATGACGTGGTAAAATTCAACTAAGTCAAAAAATCCAGAGCTTTGGATTTATGCTGGATTCTGATCTGAGCATGGAACCCTAGTTTGTGGCAGTAGTTAGATTAGCATTTTATTAGGGGTGATTGGTGAAGCTGCTTCATTATTTCAAGAGTCAGGATGATCTTGGCACTCTTATTTAGATATTAGTAATTTATTAATTTCAAGGTTAGATCACAGTAGTGTTTTATCCATGAACTTCTACAATTCAATACTTGAGCACTTCAATTTATTCAGAAAAGGGGTGTCCATTAGTTTTCAAACGACATAAAACATTCTGTATTATTACTTGATGCTTGAAAATGAAACAACAAGAAAAATACAACAAAGGTTTGTGGATATTTCATTCTGTAACCCCTGGGCTGAAGTCCTCCGTATGGAGTCCCAGGGTCACCTTTAATTATAAGGGCTTTTGATGGTTCAAATGTTCTATAGTAGCATTAAGCCCCTCTGAGTCCAGAATTCCCTGTCGGGGGAGGGGGGAGAGACTATCTCCAAAGCCCTGAGTGTTGTGCAAATCATATCTACACATCAGAGTCTTCGGTATACAGCAGTGATAATCATTATTTATTATTTATTTAACTCTTTTCTATACCGAAATTCATGACAAGTATCATATCACATCGGTTTACATGGAACAATGGGGTGATAACTGTAAACACACCATTTAACAATTTACTCTGGTGAATTTACTCTGGTGAAAGAATTTACTCTGGTGAAAAAAACATTTAAATGTTCTGAATGTGATTAAACGTTTCACTCTGAATTCCACTTTACTGCAACCTGAAATGATTCACACTAGATTGAGGCCATTTAAATATGCTCATTGTGATAAGTTTCAATCAAGAATAATATCTTTCAAGTCTTGAGCAAATCCGTATAGGTGAGATTGCATTTAAGTATTCTCAATGTGATAAAGGTTCCAATCTGACATCTGTTCGTACAATGCATGAAAGAAGTCATACTATTGAAAAACCATTTCAATGTTCTCATTGTGAAAAATGTTTCAATCAGAAATCTGATCTTACAACACATGAATCAAAGCATTTAAATGGTCTGAATGTGATAAAAGTTTCCATCCGAAAAGAAATGTATTATTTCAATCAGTGACACACGGGAAAGAGAAACTATTTACATTTTCTAAATATGTTAAAGGATCCAGTTTCAAATCTAATCTCAGTTACACTCAATTACACTTTACTTCCGCCTCTGAATGCTTTGCTTTATTCTTTAATTTTGCTGTTGCAACGGATAATTTTTGACTGGGTGTAAAATGGGCACTCAGCTTTAAATTAAAGGTACCCACCTTGAGGATACCAGAGTTTTAATGCATGTTTATAATGTGATTTAAGAAAACATTTTTTATGATATAACTATCTCATCCTAGTTGAGAAAACACAATGAAGCAAGTGAGGTTAGCTCCTCAAGGCTGGGATTTTCTGATGCAAAAATAGACAGCACTCAGGAGCACAATGCTCGGCATGGAAATCTTTACAATGTACCTTGAATCAAGACTATTTTTACCAGCCCTGCTTCCTCTGACGCACTACGTTGGTGCAGGCCGCTGTCCGCGGTTCTGCACAGCTCCTGCACTCTATCTAGGCATGCGGCCGCGTCTTCCTTTACAATTTAAAGGGCCAGACACAGGAAGTGTCTTGGCCCCACCTTGCTGACTGTTTCCTGTTTCAGCCCTATAAAGGGCTGCTCCGTCTGTTGTTCCTGGCCTTGCACCATCATGGAGTCTTTGCTCTGGAGGCTCTGGCCTGCCAGAGTCCATGTAAGGTCTTCTAGTCTTGTGGAGCTCCTCATCATGATGTCTTCTTGTTCTACCATGTCATGTCTACATGCCTGAGGTCCTCGTCCAGGTGTCTCGTGCTTCTACATCCTGGTGTTCCTGCCTTCCTAGATGTTCCTTCCTCCTTCTCGCCTTCAACTCTCTCGAGCCTTCTGGTCCGGTAGGCCGGGGGTCCCTCAGATGCAGTACTCCTGAGTGGACTAGCCTGCTGGTGGACGGTTGTCCTGTGCTCCTGAGCCGTCAAGTCCCGGTTGTGTGTTCCTGTGCTGTCCCGCTCCCGTCGTGGTCCATGACCAGCCTCTGGGGCTGTGTAGGGCACGTACTAGGACAGGGTGATCCGCGACTCAGTCCCGTGGGTGGCCTGAGTAGGGCGCCCTGAGAGACAGTGCCAATATCCATGCCTTGACTTGCCTTTGTGGATGTCAAGAGTCTTCGTGCCATGTGATGCCGTCGAATCAACCCAAGTCTTCGCCATGGATTCCGTCGCATCAACCCTGAGTCTTCGTGCCATGTGATGCCATTGCATCAACCCAAGTCTTCGCCATGGATGCCATTGCATCAACCCTGAGTCTTCGTGCCATGTGATGCCGTCGCATCAACCCCGAGTCTTCGTGCCATGTGATGCCGTTGCATCAATCCAAGTCTTCGTGTCAAGGTCCGTCTGCCCTCAACCTCAGGCCAAGCCTGCTGCTCCATGCTGCTTGCAGCAGGTCCGAAAGGGCCCGGAATGGTCGGAGGACCATTCACCTTCCAACATCCTTGGATGTTGGGCATGGGAGCTTGCCGGCCTAGCCGAGGGCACGATTGTTCAGCCATGCGGAGCCACCGTCAACCTTTGGCTCGGCCCTGAAGGTCTGGGTCGGACTGAGGCCTATGGGCACACGAAACACCGTACACAACAGAATGCAAGGCCAGGAACAACAGACGGAGCAGCCCTTTATAGGGCTGAAACAGGAAACAGTCAGCAAGGTGGGGCCAAGACACTTCCTGTGTCTGGCCCTTTAAATTGTAAAGGAAGACGCGGCCGCATGCCTAGAGAGAGTGCAGGAGCTGTGCAGAACCACGGACAGCGGCCTGCACCAACATAGTGTGTCAGAGGAAGCAGGGCTGGCCTGGGATGCAGGCCTGACTTCGGCAGCGGCTCCAGCCGCTGCAGGAGGCCCCGGGGGCGGCTCCAGCCTCTACTCCAGCCTGGGGCTGTGGCCTTAGCACCGCAACGAAGAAGTCAGCATCGGGGGCGGTCCCAGCCCCGAAGAAAGCCGCGGCTCCGGCCGCGGAAGACAGAGGAAGCACGGGCGGCCTCCGGGCCACGTGGGCAGGCCAACGACGGCGTCCTGCCGCGTCGGCGAAGTCAGCAGCGTGGGGTGAGTGGCCTGCTCGCGGGGGGACCCGCGGGCAGCGCGATTCATGACATATATGTGTACGTGAGTAGACATACACTGGATTTTTAAATCTTGTGTGCATATGATTTAAAATACATCCACCATTCGTTTGTGTGCTCCAAATTTTAAGTCGTTACACATCTTTCTTGGGACTTTGTCGGCTTTAATGCACGCATGCTTGCGAGAAGATCATTCCCAGTTTTACCAATTAGTCTACCAGTTTGCCCAGTCTTTCTCAACTTCATTCAGGCCCCTCTGGTTCTTCAGCCTGCACCCCCCCCCCCAGTTCTCCCACATCCCTTGCCCTGTCGTCTTTGGCCTCAAAAGAAATTTCTAGTCTTACACCTCATCAGGAGCAGTACTAAAAATACATAGCTAAGAAACTGCCACGTGCTGCAACCACTAGAATTCAAATATGGATTTACATACAGTGCTATTGTCACTATGCAGTAAGAAGCACCCTGGAAGTTGAATTGGTTTCCAAGAATACTTGTTACTGAATTGATGTGCAGTGATGAAATGGTCTTTACAGCTGTATTCTTCATGTCAAGATGTTACTGTTAAATTCCTTAATAAATTTGTGGTTTCTTCAGTCCTTTATTAATGGATGTAAAAGCCAACCATTCAAGTTTTTGAAGTTTATCTTTTCTCTCCTTTCCCATGGTAAAGGGCAATTGTAAGCTTCCCTCCCATTGAAATCGATGTTTTAAGGGTCCAGTCAGTCCTAAGTGTCTCCTACCGCTCCAGTAGTTTTCTTTCACCTCATAGAATCAGATAAATACTTGCCATGCTCCTCCCAAGGTCTTCAACAGATGTATGTGTGTGAGCCTTGGTAAGGATCTACTTAAACCCCTCTCTCCCCTCACTCCTTTTCTCTTCTGGAAGGCTGTAAGTCATCCTTCTTCAGGATCCTGATGATCCCAGGTTTCTTCTCAGTGAAGAGAACCTCTCCCTTTGTTGAATGTCCAAACAAAAGACTGCATCCTTAGTCAATGGGAATCCAGAAAAAAGTGAAATAAAAGTACTTTTGCAGAAAAAGAGGGGAAAATACATGAGTCGGGGGGGTGGGGGGGGGGGATCCCAGCTCAACAAAACAAGTATTCTTAAAATTGATTCTTCAAAATAATGAAAGGCTGTTTGACGCCACATTCTTCCCAGGTCTCACTTCTGAGAACCAACTGCAGCCTTATCCCTTGAAAGAATGAAAGCAAGGGACAGCTAGAAGCATGCCGCCCCTGCAAGGGAAACTAAAACCTTCCGCACTGTAAAATGGTGGTCAGAAGAACTCACCAATTACCTTCTCCCACCAGGGGGAGCTAATCACCCACACTATCACTATGTTTTCTCCACAAACAAGAATTGGTTCAATCCTGAACTAGTGGAGGACCAAGTTTGACTCTACATATATATACAATATAACAATGTTGTATTTCTGTCTCTCACTCTCTTTTGCCTTTTCCCCCTTTCTCAGGGCACACCCCAAGAACAGACGAAGGGGTCACCTTCAGGTTCTGCAGTGTAGGGGAAGAATTGGCTGTAGCCTGGATTAGAATTCTTCCAGTGGAGTAATATAGGCAGCCAGGACATCACTCGCTCACATCCGCCCTTTTATAATTTAAACAAGACGCAAACAACAAGTTGGATTTTAACAGGGCCGCAGCATTAATACAAACAACATGGGATGCCCGAGCCCAGTAGATAGCATTAGGCAACGTCCAATAACCATCCGTCACCACCCAGCAAGATGGTCAGCACCTGCTGCCCGGCTAGCAGTTCCAAAGCCTTAAACAGAGTTCCAACCCCCGCCACCTCCAAGCAAGGAGCCGAGCCAGTGGACACCTGCCACCACCCAGCAAGGAGCCCATGCTAGACAACTGCACCCAGTTGTCAGCAAATACAAGATGTAACATGAATGAAGCTTAAAAAATACAAAATATGAACTGTGGCGGCTCGGGCCTTCCGCCATAGACACAGATATGAAATATTCTGTGACCCCCAAAGATGTGGCCCTAGTTAGTGAGGAAACAGCTCCCCCAAAGCCTCCTGAATTGAATTAAGGAAGAGATCTAAGCCTTAAAGGAGAGATGGACCCCGTCCCTGCCAAATAGCCCCTGTTCCCCCCACCAAGACCATTCATACTGTATATGACGACCGCCCAAAAGCACTAAGAGCCAATTTTCTGGTTAGCTTTAGCCCTACTCAGTCGCCACATTAAATTATTCAATTCAGCAGGCCTTGCTATTGTGTCTGACCAACATAGGACAGCTGCAGGGAACAATATGGACACCAGCATAAGGTCCTTTCAGACCATGCTAATAAATTTGCGACCTGACATTTTCCCCCAATCGTTACCCCCTAGATGAATCACCAGCACCTGAGGCTGGCCAAACTGCTCCCATCCCCAACGCAAACATGGGATCAGCTCGTCCCATAACATTCCCCTACGTCCCAACCAATGGACCCATACTCTCCGATGATGCAAGTCCAAATGAGGCCCATAAGGGCAGCCGCACGTGTGCTTATGTGCCCAAAAGGTGTAAGAATGTCCAACAATCCAAACAGATTTCTCAGTCAGTCCGGCACCTGGAAAGAGAAAACAAATAGACACTGCATATAATTTACAGAAGCCCAGGACGGACATAGTCGTCATAAGCGTCGGACTTCCACCTGCCGATCCTCCAAATCACCCCCCCAAGACAACCTGGTGGAGGCCGCAGAGGTCGCTGTTCCAATCTGAAATGAGTGGGTCCCAAAACAACGAACATCCAGACCGATAGCCGCTAACGTAGAACGAAGAACCATTTCAAACTGATACTTCGTTAATGGCCGCTGGTCCACGTAGACCAAAAACTGGGCAGACCCAGCCATCCGAATCCAAGAGAACTGTAGCACATTATCCACCGGACAAGAATGCAAACCTGGAACTGTCTGTAAAACTTCGACTTAGGAATGCGCAAAATAACCGACATATTAGATAAGACAACATGTTTTGCCAGTAAACCTGGATATTCCAAACATTTGGCAGGCTTGGCCACCAATTCACTGACTCTGAATGCTCCAAAGAAGGCAAACACAAACGCCACCCAAAACAGAACCATTTCGTTCGGCAATGAACAGACACTCGGCAGTGTGTCCCACAATTTTAACAGAATATCGTGGGTAATAAGCAGCCGATTGTCAATGCTCCATCCAGATTCTATAGCCCAACCGGCCAACAGGCGCCAAACAATGAACCAGCCTATCGGAAAACCCCAACCGTGGGCTTGCATGAAAAAGGAAAAACCCGCGAGCTGCCGATACACCGCTGCCTTGGAGCAACCCTCAATTCTAGACTTCTCTAAGAAACGCAATAAGAACATGTAAGAAACGGAGCCCCACGCCCATCCCAATGAAAACAGAAAGGACACCACCTTACAGGTGCCGACTTCATAACTTTTCCATGTGGTAGGAGCTAATGATGCTCGCAGTAACTTCCAGGCTTCAGGAAACCAAATTTCCAAAGGAAAGGCGGTACTGAAGCTCCACATGGATCCGCATCCGGAGCGAGCTCCCAAAACAACTCCCACTTAAAACGAGAAAGAGAGTCAGCCACACCGCTAGCGATACCAGGGACAAGACGGGTCCAAACAGTCACATTTAATAACATACATTGAATAATAAGTTCCCACAACAGTTCGGAAATCATAAGGCACTTAGCTGCTCTTTTGTTAATAACTTCCACCACACCCAAATTGTCGCACCAGAACACTACTCTCTTACCTCTTAAGCGTGAGTGCCATATGTGGACTGCAACCATGATCAGGAACAATTCCAGAAAGGTGACATTTTATGTGGCATCTGACGACACCCAGGCCTCAGGCCAACTAGCCGCACACCAAGAACCCTGGAAGTATGCACCAAAACCCACCAAACCGGCAGGATCCGTAAACAAGTCAAAGTCCTGATTTGATAAGGCATTGGATTGCCAGAACGAAGCACCATTAAAATCAGATAAAAACCTATCCCAAATGTGCAAGTCTTCGTGCAACTTCGCAGTCACTCGGATGTGGTGATGACGCTTCGTGACACCAGACATGGCAAACAAAAGCCTACGCAAAAATACCTTGCCCATAGGAATCACCCTGCAAGCAAAATTAAGACTGCCCACCAATGACTGTAACTGCAGGAGGGACAACTTCAGCTGATCCAAAGCCATGTGTACCAAGGCCCTCATCCGCTCAACTTTGTCTGCTGGAAGACTCGAAAATAGCTACCAAATCCACTTCAACCACCAAAAATACTAGCTTAGTACACGGACCTTCCGTTTTACCAGATGCCAAGGGAATACCAAAATTGTCGGAAACCTCATGAAAACAGTGCAAAAGGCTAGCACAATCATCTGAGTCCACCTTCCCACAAACAAAAAATCATCCAGGTAATGAACAATATTGCTAGATCCCGAGATCTGCTCCACCACCCAGTGAATAAAAGTGCTGAAGGCCTCAAAATAAGCGCAAGCTATTGAGCAACCCATAGGCATACATTTGTCAAAATAAAACACCTTATTGAAACGAAAACCGAGTAAATGAAAGCTATCAGGGTGAATCGGCAACAATCAGAACGCGGATTCTATGTCGACCTTGGCCATCAAAGCTCCCTGTCCGCATCTCATAATTGTGCGAACTACCACATCAAATGAGGCATAACGGACAACACACAACTTTCTAGGTATAAAGTCGTTGACCGACTTGCCCTCTGGAAAGGAAAGATTATGAATTAACCTGTACTTTCCCGGATCCTTTTTTGGAACAACCATCAACGGCGAAAGCACCAAATTCGGAAATGGGGAAGAGTCGAAAGGACTGGCAATCCTGCCCAAATCAATCTCACTCTGCAACTTGTCCCCAACCACCTTGATCATCCTTTTGGCTGACGGGTAATTCCCCCCCCCCCCCCCCCCCAATCGGTCCCACACCCATACAAGGGATATGAAAACCAACTGTGAACCCTTGAGTTAACAACCTGGCAACCTCAACCAAAGGATAACTCTGCAACCAAGGTAACAAAGACACAATCCGAATGGGAGAAACCACCCTATCAACCACCTCACTTGGCCGAGCCTTTTGGGCTAGGAGTGGAACTAAGTCCGTCGCCCGGACGCTTGGTGCATCTAGAGACGGGGTGATCCTCACCACAGTTGGCGCACGCGTGTCTGAATTTGCAGTCTGGGAAGATGAACGTGGAGTGATTGAAGTGCCAACAGATGTCATTAACTACTTGTCCAGATTTAACTGCACTACCCGCAGTGAGTCCGTGACGAAAGGGCCGATTGAAACCAACATCTTGATTAACCAGTGACCCGAGCGTAACCAAAGATGCTTTGGAATTCATCTGCGTTAACCATAGGCCGACGTCCTGAGTGCCCCAGGACATGAACTTATTTTCCTCTATACGGTCCCTAAAACGCTCGTCATAATTCAATCACGACCAGCCCTCATACTCCTTACTCGTGGCTAAAATAGCGTCGGCATAAGACAATAACGGACCGTATTGAGAAGGGTCCCGATGGCCGATCACACTTGCCAAATGCAGGAAGGGTCGTATCCAATTGTGCATGTTTCATGATACTTTTTTCTGTGTCCCAGCAAAATGATCGACTCCCCCTTGCTTCTTCTTCTCTTTACTCTTGCCACGTCGACCTTCCAGGAGCTGAAATATATCAATGAATTTACGGTGCCGTATCTTCTTGCGTAGAGATCTTGGTACCTCCTCCCAGAGCTCTGAAAAGGTGACCAGAGCAGCGGTATCCTAAAAGCACATTCTTGACAAAAATGTGTTGATTCAAAACAAAGAACTTACTGAAAATTAAGAGATGCTGAGAAACTCAGTCCAGCTCAGAGTTTTGGATTCTCCCCAAAAGTTACAGTTCATGGTCCAAAAAGAAAATGCAAATATATATATAAGAAACAAAAAAATATATATATATAATATGTAAAGAAAGCAGTGAAAACAGAATCTAAGAGTGCCTTCAGGCTTTTCCCTATTTCCTCCAAGACCTTCCCATAAGCAGTGTTGGCTCTGCTGTTACTGTTTCGGTTTGTTGCAGGTACCTGTAAGTGCGGCTGTCCTTCAGCTATGGCTCCACTCTCCTCCCTTTGAGCTGAACGCTCTCCGAAGGTTGCACCCACAGAGTCATCACCAGTTTTTCTGCACATAAATAGGATACAGCTCACGGCTAACAGCTCACTAGAGATCCTTTGTCACAAAAGAATTGTACAGGACTGAGCTTTTCTTCCTTAGTGGAAAAAGCAAAGGGGAAATTATCCCAGTCCCATGAAGTCTAAGCAAATATAGGAATCAGGCCTGATCTGTCTCTCTGTGAAAAGACAAGAAACCTTCCCACTGGGAAAAGAAGTGAGAAGTGGGAGAAACTTCATCAGCACACTTACTGCTTCTTTCTACTGCTCCAAGGAATTTAACTTATAAAGACTCCCCTTGTGGAGACACCTTTATAAAAATATTCAGGAAAGGGATCCATTCTTGGAGGATGGACCATATCAATCGCTCACTATCACACCTCCCGGAGGAAAATTCCATACGTTACGTCTATACGGTAAAACTTTACACACACTACCAGAAATACCCATTCATAGAGGCAGGACCATCCTTGGGAGATGGGGGCAAGAGAGTATGAATCAGAATGATTGCCTCAGGCCTTTTGCTTTTGGATTTCCCCATTGCCGCTGCAGTAGCCCTGCCCCAGCTCTATAATTATTCCTGTCAGCACGTGGGTGCAGCTGCACGCCTCAGCCTGCTGGGGCCCTGTCCAGCTGATTCACCCCGAGTCCTAACCCCCCTAGGTCAGCCTTGATTACAGGTCCACCCAAAGAGTCCTCCTTTAGGCAAGAATGTAACATTTTTTGTTTGATTAAAGACTCTTGATCACAACATTAAGGGACACAGGAAATCCTCTGCCCAGCCAGGACGCAGAATCTTCTTTTTTTTTTTTGTTGTAATGCTATGAAAGCACTTTTACATCACGGTGAGCTTCAGAAAGAATGAATAATAATAAAAACTGGATTACTTCCCATTTCTCACCCCGCTTCCCAGGAGATGCTGCCCCAGGGGCAGCTATAACAGCCTCTCAACCAACCTCTCCCTAAGGGAGGGGGCAGGGCAAACCAGATTTTATTATTTATTATTCAGATTGTCTTTCCAAAGCTCACCACACATTTTTTTTTCTTATCTATTTAAAACGCTTATCGCCCACATCCCCAATACAAAGAATGCCCAACACGGTATACAGAATAAACATGCACGATCCATAGCAAAAAACATAATATAACAATAAAACAGACCATAAAATCAAAGGATTAAAAATATACATACTTCCAATACTAAACATTAAAACTGCTGGATTATACTAGAGAGACCCAGGTATACTACATCCCCTTCTAGTCTACACAGAACAATATATAATTTAACTCCAGTCCAATATTATCAGGGAGTGAATTCCCCAAAACGGGTGCCATCATTGAAAAAGCCCTCACACATATATGCAGATGTCTAATGTTCCTAGAGGAAGGGACCTCTAACAAAACTCTCTGACCTGACCCCAGGTGCCTTTCTGGAAGATACCATTCTAATTTTTCTCTCAAATATTCTGGCCCCTTGTCTCTCAGTTAAAACTAAAATCTTAAAATGAATTTGTGTTTTAATCGGCAACCAGTGAAGTGTGGACAAGATGGGAGAAGTAGAAGTTCTGCGAGACACCCCCTGTACTCAAACGAGCGGCCGTGTTTATCTGCCTTACTTATTACTGTGGCCACTAGGGTTGCCAGCTCACCCCAGCTTGACCGAACAAGCTGATCCAGCCCTGGTTTTGCCCCATTGCATGCATGGAGGTGTAGTTCCGATTATCTAAGTGACATCAGCGGGGCAATCAGAATTACAACCCCCATGCATGCAATGGGGTAAAACCAGGGCCGGATCACCCTGGTTCGATTGACCTGGGTGGGGTGGCAGGATTTGTTCGCCACACATAGAGATTGTCATGCCACCAATAAAGCTTTCTAAATCTGAGTGAGAAAGATGGATAGAGAGGGGGAGAAATGAAAGACTGTGGGAGGGCAGGATCGGAGCCCAGCTCTTGAGAGTTTTAGCCCTGTTGAATATGATTGCGCGGATCAGTCCAGCACTCTCCTAATTGCTTCTTGCAGAGCCTTAGTGCTCTCTGTCTGCAGCCCACAAGGCCCAGGAGGCCACTTTGGTTCACTAATGACTCTCAATATCAGAGGGGAAAGATGCGGCTCTCAGCCTTGCAATCCAGGCTGATCAGCTTTAAGATTATTCATGCCACCCACCTCAGAAACATCCCCCAATACACAGGTATCCCCTCAGATTCAAAAAGTTATCAGCAAGACGATTTTTGTATAATTTGCCAAAGTAATGCATAAAGTCATAAAGCAAAATAATTAGAAGGTATAAAAGAGAATTTAAAAAGACAGCTCCTAGGCCCTGACCGTGCTCAGTATTTGGTCATATCTGGGTACATTTTCACTAAAGCGTCTTAACATCAGAGTTATGCACGGACTTTTAAGCCTGCACAAAACATTAGGAGTGTGCATGGCAACAACTTTTGTTCAGTGTCATTTTTTTTTTTTTTTTTTTTTTTTACGGGTGTGGGAATTGTTTTTGTTTCATCTTGTTTTGGTTGTTGGTTTTAGTGCTCTGAAAAATAAAACAAAACTAATATTTTGGGAGGCGTGGGGTTTCCTGTCATTTCATTTGAAAATGAAATGTAGGTGTTTTCATGTCTTTCTCAAACAACAGCACATTGCACCCTTACAAAACAGCCTGATTTTAAACACAAGGGGCTCAGTATTCAGACAGTTTGTCAGGCTAAGTTCAGGATGTGGCCAGATAAACCGTGGGTTTTAAATTTCTTGTCGTTCTGACCACTTCCGATTTATCCAGCTATTTATCCAGAAACAAAAATGTTAGCCGGGTTAGCCATTTTTGTCCCTTCTGTCTCACTGAGATCTCAACCCTATGATTGATGCTTGTGTGGCACCAGCGAGGCCCCTGGATCCTGCAGAGGAGAGAGGTCAGTGCTGCAGAACCAGAGTGGTCTATCCCTGTGGTGAGTACTCATTTTGTGGCCTGTGGAGAAAATCAAAGGCTGAGTCGAGGCCTACCTCAGAGATTCACTAGTGCTGGAGAAACTTGTGGGTTGCAGCCTGCGGCCCATGCCAGAGCTTAAGGAGGAATCAAGGTCTGTGGTGATGGTGGGAGCAGAGGGAGAGGCAATCGTGTGGCTGCATGGGCATTGTCGGTGGTTATCCCGAGCCAGCCAATAGCAGGGAGGCACCGGTTGCCCCAACTCCTCGTTGGTCAGCCTGCAGTAGGTGATCAGGCACTGCTCTGCATTTCCATGGCCCTGGTGAGCAGCTTACCTGAAGCTAAGGCATTCTGTGGAACTTACGCTCACAAAGCATGGGATGTAGCATTGGGCAAGTTAAAGGAGTGACTTAAAACACATCAGTGAAGGATGATGAATCATGGGTATGCCATCACAGTGATTTGGCTCTGAACCTGGCCAACAATCAGTAGTACCTGCCACATCACCAAAGGCAAGCAGGAGGTCACCAGAAGTGCCATCTGGCTCCTGTTTTGGATTTTCTGTCTGACGTACCATACAGGAGCCCCCAGAGGTCCCTTGTTGCATGGACCACATTCTCCACTAGGAGGAAGGAATGCTGGAAACCCCCAGAAGAGGATTCCTACAGTGGTGATCATAGCAATGAAGGAGATGAGAACATGGGAGGAGTAGGCCGGGTCTGCCTCTGAAGGTGAACAGAAGCAGGAGGAGCCCTTCATTGCAGCCTGCATGTGAGCTACTGCCCACAAAAAGACTCAGGCTACAGGTGGGAGGAGAACTCAGAATGGGGGAGCGGGGAGACAGGAGGACGTTTTGAGGTTGAGAGGAGATAGAGGTGGAAAGGAGATAGTGGAACACCGCTGAACAATGGGTGGAAAGAAAGAGAGTTTCATGGGGAACACTGGTACTGGGCAGAGGGTGGGGAAAGAAAGTGGTTGGAAGGCAGGGGGGAAAGAGTGGGGTATTGTACTGAGGGAGCTAGAGAGTAAGCAGGTTTTCCAGTTAACCTAGCGCCAGCTCTCAGTAGTCAGGTTGGACCCATCAGGCTTCCACTTCCCAGAAACAAATAGGTGAATGCTGTTAGGCTGAAATGCTGTCAGAATGAAAATACAAACAAAAAACACACTTTGAAATGTTTGCATGCTAATGCCAGAAGTCTAAGAAGTAAGATGGGAGAATTAGAATGTATAGCAGTGAATGATGAAATAGACTTAATTGGCATCTCAGAGACATGGTGGAAGGAGGATAACCAATGGGACAGTGCTATACCGGGGTACAAATTATATCGCAATGACAGAGAGGAGCACCCGGGAGGCGGTGTGGCACTTTATGTCCGGGATGGCAGAGACAAACAGGATAAACATCCTGCATGAGACTAAATGCACAATCGAATCTTTATGGGTAGAAATCCCTTGTGTGTTGGGGAAGAGTATAATGATAGGAGTATACTACCGTCCACCTGGCCAAGATGGTGAGATGGACAGTGAAATACTAAGAGAAATTAGGGAAGCTAACCAAATTGGTAATGCAGTAATAATGGGAGATTTCAATTACCCCAATATTGACTGGGTAAATGTATCATCGGGACATGCTAGAGAGATAAAGTTCCTGGATGGAATAAATGACAGTTTTATGGAGCAATTGGTTCAGGAACCGACGAGAGAGGGAGCAAATTTAGATCTAATTCTCAGTGGAGCACAGGATTTGGTGAGAGAGGTAACGGTGGTGGAGCTGCTTGGTAATATGATCAAATTTGAATTAAGGACTGGAAGGGGAACAGCTCTAGTGTTAAACTGTTACGAGCACGCGCAGAGCGCGGTCGTCTCAAGCGGGTGGTGAGCCCTTGGGCCACGGCAGGACTCAAGGAGGAGCCCCAAGCCACACTGTGGGAGGTGAGCTGGGCAGGCATGGTGAGCCAGGCGGGTACAAAAGCAGGGAGTAAGAGGGGAGTCTGACCCTCAGCCGGACCTGCACGCCCATGGCAACCAACACTGGGAAGTTGATTGATGAACGGTCCTCCGACTGTTCCCGGCCCTTTCGGACCTGCCGCTGGGTACGGCAATGGGTGGCAGGCCGGACAGAGGCGAGGGCAGACAGAGTCCTTTACACTGAAGACATCATAGACAAGGCAGGTGCAGACATCAAAGACAAAGGCTAGTGCAGACATCGAAGATGAGGGCTGGAAGGAAGACATGGCACTGTCCATCAGGGCGCCCTACTCAGCCCACCCGTGGGACTGAGTCGCGGACCACCCCATCCCAGACGCACCCTACACAGCCCAGGAAGGCTGGTCGCGGACCACGCTGAGGACAGGAGAGCACCAGGAAGACAAGGCGGAAGAATACTGCACTCCAGGCAGTCAAGGCAGGATCGCTGCACTCCAGGCAGCACAGGGCAGGAACGCTGCACTCCAGGCAGCACAAGGCAGGACATCAAGGAAAAGCAGGAACTGGATCAGGCACAGGATCAGACATCAGGTAACACATCAAGGCAGACATCAGTAACATCAGGTAGCGGACATCAAGGTAAGACAGGACAAGGAGCCATCAAAACAAGGTAGACCATGGAGGACCTGGATCGAGGAAGAGGTACAGGCAACTGTAGCACTCAATCCAAAGGCAAGTTGCAAGTGACAAGAAAGTCCTTATATACTGGAGGTTGTAGGCAACTCCCTAGGAGGAGTTTGCCAGGACCGCCCCTCGCTGGCCCTATAAGTGGGGTAGAGAGCTGCGGGCCGGCCCCTAGGAGAAGGGTGTCGCCAAACAGGAAGTCCAAACGCATGCATGCAAGCCACAGGCAGGCCTCAGGAACAGCTAGGCCTCCCAGGCCCTGGAGCAAGTCCCGGATGGTGCACAGGAGAGGCCCTGGCTTCGAAGCGGCCTCCGGGAGGAAGGTAAGTTACCTCCTGTAGCACAGCAACAGGGGGGATCGCAACAGTAACTTTCATAAGGGAAACTTTGATAAAATGAGAAAAATAGTTAGAAAAAAACTGAAAGGAGCAGCTACAAAGGTAAAGTGTGTGCAAGAGGCGTGGACATTGTTAAAAAATACCATCCTAGAAGCACAGTCTAGATGTATTCCACACATTAAGAAAGGTGGAAGGAAGGCAAAATGATTACCGGCATGGTTAAAAGTGAAAGAGGCTATTTTAGCCAAAAGATCTTCATTCAAAAATTGGAAGAAGGATCCAACAGAAGAAAATAGGATAAAGCATAAGCGCTGGCAAGTTAAATGTAAAACATTGATAAGACAGGCTAAGAGAGAATTTGAAAAGAAGTTGGCCGTAGAGGCAAAAACTCACAGTAAAAACTTTTTAAAATATATCCGAAGCAGAAAGCCTGCAAGGGAGTCAGTTGGACCATTAGATGATTGAGGGGTTAAAGGGGCACATAGAGAAGATAAGGCCATCACGGAAAGATTAAACAATTTCTTTGCTTCAGTGTTTACTAAAGAGGATGTTGGGGAGGTACCCGTAATGGAGAAGGTTTTCATGAGTAATGATTCAGATGGACTGAACTAAATTATGGTGAACCTAGAAGATGTGGTATGCCTGATTGACAAACTGAAGAGTAGTAAATCACCTGGACCAGATGGTATACACTCCAGGGTTCTAAAGGAACTAAAAAATGAAATTTCAGATCTATTAGTAAAAATTTGTAACCTATCATTAAAATCATCCATTGTACTTGAAGACTGGAGGGTGGCTAATGTAACCCCAATATTTAAAAAGGGCTCCAGGGGCAATCCGGGAAACTACAGACCAGTTAGCCTGAATCCAGTGCCAGGAAAAATAGTGGAAAGTGTTCTAAATATCAAACTTACAGAGCATATAGAAAGACATGGTTTAATGGAACAAAGTCAGCATGGCTTTACTTAAGGCAAGTCTTGCCTCACAAATCTGCTTCACTTTTTTGAAGGAGTTAATAAACATGTGGATAAAGGTGAACCGGTAGATTTAGTATACTTGGATTTTCAGAAGGCATTTGACAAAGTTCCTCATGAGAGGCTTCTAGGAAAAGTAAAAAGCCATGGGATAGGTGGCGATGTCCTTTCGTGGATTACAAACTGGCTAAAAGACAGTTAATAGAGAGTAGGATTAAATGGACAATTTTCTCAATGAGCAGTGGAGTGCCTCAGGGATCTGTACTGGGACCCGTGCTTTTCAATATATTTATAAATGATCTGGGCTTGATGGACCCTTGGACTGAACCAGTATGGCATGTTCTTATGTTCTTATTGGTCACTGGGCATTGTCCAGCAAGACCCTGGGAACTAGGCATCCAGAAAGTAAAGCAACCAAAACCGACTTGAATAAGGATCGATATGCTACAAATTGGGATGGGCCATTATCGTGTGCATTAGGGCATTATCACACACGATAATGCCCTAATACACGCAATAACGACCGCATCGAGATGTTAAAATGTAAATGAGGGAAAGGAGGAGGAGTTTGAGCAGGGTTTAGTTAAATGAAGGGCCGGTAGCATTGCGGGCAATAATGTTTTGCACATTATCCCTGGCAGTAGTGCTGGAAATAGCTACACCTATTTCATTGGCGCTACAGGAGCAATAATGTGCAGCACTGCCACAATGGTGGCAAGCAAAAATGTACCGCCGCGATATGGTCACCTGCGAACTATTCCCCCACCACTTTTTTTCCCACAGGCGATCATTTTGCTAAAATTATAGGGAAATGATAAATCTACATTTGCTGCCACTTCCTATGCTACTATATTAGGTTAGAAATTAGGATTAAAGGTTAGGGTTAGGGTTAGGGGAATGGTTAGGGGTTAAGTTTGGAGTTATGGTCAGATCTCCTGGTTTGCAATGGCATATCTTTCCATATTCTGTGGCAATTTAGCAAATCGTGTGGCAGATTTTTCAAAATTTTGCAACAATTATGTGGTAAATATGCATAATTTTGCATAAAGATTCACAAGACTGGCTATGCAAAAAAAGTCAATTTTTTTTATTGAAAACCGTTCACTTTGTTTATAAACTATTTAAATTATATACAAATACAAAATTTAACAAGTTCAAAAATTAACAAGTTGCATATAAATTACAAATGTTTAACTAAGAATTGTCACTTTTGTTTTGAATTGAAATAATGCAACCATCCTTTTTATATTTTCATGAGAAAGTTCTTGCCATCTTTCTGAGTATATGAGCTTCTGTATGAAAATTTTCCTCAGTACCAGCAGTTTGTCATACTGTTAATTACACAGAACGGTATGACAAGAGGCGAGCGTCACCTTGTAGATAACCAGTTTATTGAGGCTTGAGCTTTTGAAGAGGCTTCTAGGAAAAGTAAAAAATCATGGGATAGGTGGCGATGTCCTTTCATGGATTGCAAACTGGCTAAAAGACAGGAAACAGAGCGTAGGATTAAATGGACAATTTTCTCAGTGGAAGGGAGTGGACAGTGGAGTGCCTCAAGGATCTGCATTGGGACCCTTACTTTTCAATATATTTATAAATGATCTGGAAAGAAATATGACGAGTGAGATAATCAAATTTGCAGATGACACAAAATTGTTCAGAGTAGTTAAATCACAAGCAGTTTGTGATAAATTGCAGGAAGACATTGTGAGTCTGGAAAATTGGGCATCCAAATGGCAGATGAAATTTAATGTGGATAAGTGCAAGGTGATGCATATAGGGAAAAATAACCCATCCTATAATTACACAATGTTGGGTTCCATATTAGGTGCTACAACCCAAGAAAGAGATCTAGGCATCATAGTGGATAACACATTGAAATCGCCGGTTCAGTGTGCTGCGGCAGTCAAAAAAGCAAACAGAATGTTGGGAATTATTAGAAAGGGAATGGTGAATAAAACGGAAAATATCATAATGCCTCTGTATCGCTCCATGGTGAGACCGCACCTTGAATACTGTGTACAATTCTGGTCGCCGCATCTCAAAAAAGATATAATTGCGATGGAGAAGGTACAGAGAAGGGCTACCAAAATGATAAGGGAAATGGAACAGCTCCCCTATGAGGAAAGACTAGAGGCTAGGACTTTTCAGCTTGGAGAAGAGACGGCTAAGGAGGGATATGATAGAGATGTTTAAAATCATGAGAGGTCTAGAACAGGTAGATGTGAATCAGTTATTTACTCTTTTGGATATTAGAAAGACTAGGGGGCACTCCATGAAGTTAGCATGGGGCACATTTAAAACTAATCGGAGAAAGTTCTTTTTTACTCAACGCACAATTAAACTCTGGAATTTGTTGCCAGAGGATGTGGTTAGTGCAGTTAGTATAGCTGTGTTTAAAAAAGGATTGGATAAGTTCTTGGAGGAGAAGTCCATTACCTGCTATTAAGTTCACTTAGAGAATAGCCACTGCCATTAGCAATGGTAACATGGAATAGACTTAGTTTTTGGGTATTTGCCAGGTTCTTATGGCCTGGATTGGTCACTGTTGGAAACAGGATGCTGGGCTTGATGGACCCTTGGTCTGACCCAGTATGGCATTTTCTTATATTCTTATGTTCTTAAGACAGTCCACTTCTTCAGATGTAGGACTCTGTCTTCGAAAGCTCATGCCTCAATAAATTAGTTAGTTTATAAGGTGACATCTATTTCTAGTCATTTTTGCTTCACCAACCTAACAGTGGTATGCGTCTGAAGATTTTCACTGAAAGATACGTATAAATATATTAGATACATAGTAAGAGATACACATAGGGGTTGAATTAGCATAAGCTGAAACTTGTCAGCAGTAGTGCCAGCTATCAAGGCTGCAATGAATTGAAATTATTGTCCCGTCTGCCAGATGTGAGATACTATAGGTTGCAGGTTTAGAAAAACACATCCAAATCTCTTGGTTGGCCACATGGGCAGATTCAAGACCCTTTGAATAAAGATGAAATTATTCTAAAGGGACCTCACTCCATTCAGGAATTATATCAAAAATCATCTTTAAGAGATCTGTGAGGGATCATTTTGACTGCTTTCTCTGTCCACTCCAACTTCACCCCTCGCTTTTTGGTCTCTTCAGCATAGGAGGAAGGGGTAAGGGAATGAGGGATCACCAGGAGGCGATAGGCTGGCTTAGGGAGCAGAGTGCCCTCTTTCCTTTGCTTTTTCTGCTCCAGCCTCAGCCTCATTTCCTCTTCCGTTCCCTGCAGGCTGCTTTTTTTTCAGATAATTGAATTAGGAGGTTGGGAAGCTTCAAGTATGTTGATTGTGTAGCAGGTTGTAAATTATGCAGCAATAGACTAATTAAGCAGTTTCAATCCCTCCACCCAACTGCCGAATAGCAGGAGCCTAGGGGCAATGGTTATGATTAGGGGCAATGGGTTGGGGTTAAAGTTGTAGTGGTAGAAGTCTAGGATTAAATTTAATTTTAGGGGTTAGTGTTGAATAGTTTGAGTAATTTCAATTATGATTTATGATTAGAATTAGAGTTCAGGGGATCAAGTTAGAGATAAATTGTCAGGGAATGGCTGGGAATGTAGGTGACCGACAGGTGGAAGAACATCCTTGTATCTGTTTAAGTGTGAAATATTCAGCCAGAATCAGGAAGCAACAACACAGTCCAGGATCCCCAAAGTCCAAAGCTCAGTTGGAGTCCAAGATGCACGGGGCAGGTTGGTAGTCTGGAAATAAGAATCAGGCAGGTGTTTGGTAACAGAGACCAGGAAAGAGTCAAGAAATGGGCCAGGAACAAGGCCAGATAAGCAGAGGTTACAGAGAAAAGTCTCCAAGAAGTCTGTTATACCTGCTAGGGTTAGTCTCCACTGCTGCGTTTATATTTTATTTATTCATTTAATACCTTGTCCTTCTGAGATTAGCCAGGATAACTCACAATGTAGATAAAATCCTTAATAAAACATATTCCCTGGCTTTATATTCTGTGGCCAATCAGAACATGCCCCTTACTGAATTAAAGGGACTTTATAAGGGTAGATCTACCATCTTACCAACCAGGGGATAAATATCCCCGGCTTCTCCTTGTTTCTGTTGCTCCACTACAGTTTCCAGCCTCTGTCTTCTAGGGTTTCCGGTTGAAACATCCCAGGCGATAACCCCTTGACTCTGATATCTGAGCCTCCTCCATACAGAGCTAGGGGAGGAGAATTTTGCTTCAAACATGCTCACAGTAATAGTCAGTAATCAATGATTCTCCCTTCTTCTCTCCCCAGATGTCAGAATCAAATCCCATTGTTTCTGAGGTGACTGGAGAAGCAACAGAAACCACAATGGAGCCTGAGGCACAGCAACTGGATTGTAATGGGTCCTCTTCCTCCTGCAGTGGTGAGAATATCTGAATTTAGGCATTCAAGTCAATCATTATCTTATGAGGTAAATTTTGTCATCTGTCCTGAGACTGACTGAGAAGTAGGTATATCTATAAAACAAATGTAAATTTGTTTTGTTTCAAATTTTCTTTCTTACATTAATTTTATGCTTTATAGGGGGCTCTGGTTCCCCTATATCTAAAGAAAACCCTTAAAGGTACATTTTAAGAGATATTCATGCAAAAAGGGTCTCATGTACATCCACATGTGTGTGCATAAAAAATTAGCAATCAAGGGATGGTCCTGGTGTTGGGCCAGAATTTACGCAATATAAGTTGCTATTTTAGCACGTGCCAAAGCGATGCCTGTAAATCTGTTACTTGCAGATATCTCCACCTGCTAATTATCTGATACAAGTGAAAATGAAAAAGTGTTTATTGCCAAATAGTAACTGGGTGAGAGGTTTGGTCAAACTGGAGAGAGTTCAGGCTGAAGAACCAATAGGGTACCAATGACCTAGAGATGGACTGGGCAAACTGGTGGCCAGATTGGTAAAATCGATCATTTCCTTCACGTGTGCATGTTTTAAAATTCACTGACTGGTGCATGTAAAAGCCAACAAGTGTTAAGGAAAATACGCGTGTGAAATCTCCATGAGCAAATGTTTAAAATTAGGAGCACAAATACGCAGGAATAGAAGATGCACAACACCTACCTGGATAAGTTTCGACTTATCTGCCTAAGTGGTGGCTTTCTGCCACATAGCAGAATAAGTCAAAACGCTACTTCCCTGTACGTACCGGATCAGTCCAGACTCCTGGGTTTTGCCTCCGCACCAGCAGGTGGAGACAGAGCAAGATTTGACAGGCTCTGTCATATATACCAGGGTGCCTCCCACAGCCTGCCAGTATTTCTCTGTCTGCAGCAGCTGGTCCTCCCGCATACAGTACAATACATTCTCACTCATCCATAAGGCATTACACAACCCTGACATGAACTGGTTTACTGACTCTCTACAATTCCACACATCCTACAGACCTACCAGAAACCAATACCTCGCCACCATATGGACACCCTCTCCCAAACTATCCAATTATGCATGCACCAAAGTACTGAGCCCTCTCGCTAGCTGGTCCTATGCTATGGAACTCAATGCCTACAGATCTACGTCTAGAATTGTGTCCTAAAAACTTCAAGCAAAAACTCAAAACATGGCTTTTCACACAAGCTTGCACCTAATATCTACTCTCTCACTTCATATCTTCACTCTTCACTACTCCTTCTCCATTGTCCTTCTGCTGTTCCTTCTACTCCCTTCTTCTCAGTTACTACTCCCCCCACCCTTGTCTTTCCCTTCACCCCTCCTTATCCATAGATATATTTCCTGCTGCTATTACCATTCAAGTTTATCTCTCCCTAGACTCATGATTCCAATACATACAATAACGTTCATAATATGATCCAATACATATGATTACGTTCATATGTTCATATACTATCACGTTTATATTATGTTCCTACATTTTCTCTTTTTTCTTTTTATCGTTGTTCCTTCATTTACGTTATACCTTGTTATATCATGCCACACCATACATTATCTTTACCCACTAAATATTATTTAAATTCTGTGTAATTCTACATTTGTTAAATACCTTGTTCTGCATATTATTTCGTTATCTTCATATGTTTTAAATCGTTTAATGTCAAACGCCCTGGCGTATGTTCTTGTTCTATGTACATCAATGCGATATCTTCGATGAGTGGCGGTATATAAAAATGAATGAATAAATAAATAAATAAATAAATAAATAACTACTCTGAATAATTTTGTATCATCCGCAAATTTGATAACCTCACTTGTCGTATTCCTTTCCAGATCGTTTATATATATATTGAAAAGCACTAGTCCAAGAACAGATCCCTGAGGCACTCCACTGTTTACCCTTTTCCACTGAGAAAATTGACCATTTAATCCTACTCTCTGTTTCCTGTCTTTTAACCAGTTTGTAATCCACGAAAGGACATCGCCTCCTATCCCATGACTTTTTAGTTTTCTTAGAAGCCTCTCATGAGAGACTTTGTCAAACGCCTTCTGAAAATCCAAATACACTACATCTACCGGTTCACCTTTATCCACATGTTTATTAACCCATTCAAAAAAATGAAGCAGATTTGTTAGGCAAGACTTCCCTTGGGTAAATCCATGTTGATTGTATTCCATTAAACCATGTCTTTCTATATGCTCTACGATTTTGATCTTGAGAATAGTTTCCACTATTTTTCCCAGCACTGAAGTCAGGCTCACTGGTCTATAGTTACCCGGATTGCCCCTGGAGCCTTTTTTAAATATTGGGGTTACATTGGCCACCCTCCAGTCTTCAGGTACAATGGATGATTTTAATGATATGTTACAAATTTTAACTAATAGATCAGAAATTTCATTTTTGAGTTCCTGCAGTACCCTAGGATGCATACCATCTGGTCCAGGTGAGTTGCTACTCTTTAGTTTATCAATCTGGCCTTCTACATCTTCCAGGTTCACAGTGATTTCGTTCAGTTAGTCTGACTCATCACCCCTGAAAACCATCTCCGGAACTGGTATCTCCCCAACATCCCCATTAGTAAACATTTAGTCTTTCTGCAATGGCCTTATCTTCCCTAAGAGCCCCTTTAACCCCTCTGTCATCTAATGGTCCAACTGACTCCCTCACAGGTTTCTTTCTTTGGATATATTTTAAAAAGTTTTTATTACGAGTTTTTGGCTCTATGGCCAACTTCATTTCAAATTCTCTCTTCACCTGTCTTATCAATGTTTTACACTTATCTTGACATTGCCTATGTTTTATCCTATTTTCTTCAGATGGATCCTTCCAATTTTTGAAGAATGTTTTTTTGGCAAAATAGCCTCTTTCACCTCACCTTTTAACCATGACAGTAATCGTTTTGCCTTCCTTCCACCTTTCTTAATGTGTGGAGTACATATGGACTGTGCCTCTAGAATTGTATTTTTAAACAGAGCTACTTAGCCAGATAAGCCACTTACTCGGCTTATTCAAAAACTTATTTGGCTTTGTTGAAAATATGTGTGCATATCTCATGTTGTAGGGTCGATTTACATGTATTTTACATTGTGCATGTGCATTTGAGCACACAATATAAAATACATATGCATGAGCTCTCGGGCCACGGCTGCGTTAAAAGAAATGGCGCCGGTGGCCCTTTGCCCTTACCATATGACAGGACAAAGGTAGCGCCGGCGCCATTTTGGTTCCTGTCACCCGACGTCACGAGTGCAGAACGTCACTTTTGCCCTCACTATGTCGACATAGTGAGGGCAAAAGTAGCGCCGGCGCCATTTTGAATATTGGCAATATGGCCTGCGTGCAGGAGGTCGCTCCCAGACCCCCGCTGGACTTTTGGCAAGTCTTGTGGGGGTCAGGAGGCCCCCCCAAGCTGGCCAAAAGTCCCTGGGGGTCCAGCAGGGGTCCGGGAGCGTTCTGCACTCGTGACGTCGGGTGACAGGAACCAAAATGGCGCCAGCGCTACCTTTGTCCTGTCATATGGTAAGGGCAAAGGGCCACCGGCGCCATTTCTTTTAACGCAGCCATGGCCCGAGAGCGGGAGATCGCGCTGGGACCCCTCCACTGGACCCCAGGTAATTTAAAACATTTTGGGGGGCTTCGGGAGGGTGGGGGATTTATTTTAAAGGGTTGGGTGGGTTTTAGGGTGCCGGTTTTCCCACCCTCCCCCGATTTACGATTTTTTATGATTTAAAAAAAACAAAAACCATGACGATCAGATTTCCCTTCCCCCCCAGCCAAAATCGATCGTTAAGACGATCGATCAGCCGATTCACATCCCTATCAAGCAAGTTACCCCGATGCTTGTTTACCCAGACTGCACAGATCCATGCCTTGTTGGATGTTGTCTGAATGTAAATCCTCTTTTCCACATTTCCCCCTGCCGTTGAAGCAGAGAGCAATGCTGTATATGCATTCAAAGTGAAGTATCAGGCTTAATTGGTTTAGGGTAGTAACCGTCGCAATAAGCAAGCTACCCCCATGCTTATTTGTTTATCCAGACTGTGTAGTTTAGTCCTTGTGGTTGTTGTCTGAATGCAAATCCTCTTTTCCACATTTCCCCTTGCCGTTGAAGTAGAGAGCAATGTTGGAGTTGCATTAATCGTGTGAAGGCTTATTGAGTAAGGGTAGTAATTACCAGGAAGTAGCCACCATTCCAGCAAGCCACCCCCATGGCTCTTCTCTTCATTCCTATCCTCTAGCCATTATGGATCCACAGTGTTTATCCCATGCCCCTTTGAAATCCTTTATAGTTTTAGTCTTCACCACTTCCTCCAGAAGGGCATTCCAGGCATCCACCACCCTCTCTGTGAAGAAAAACTTCCTGACATTGGTTCTGAGTCTTCCTCCCTGGAGTTTCAAATCGTGACCCCTAGTTCTACTGATTTTTTTCCAACAGAAAAGGTTTGTTGTTAACCATGGATCATTAAAACCTTTCAAGTATCTGAAAGTCTGAATCATATCACCCCTGCTCCTCCTCTCCTCCAGGGTGTACATATATAGGTTCTTCAATCTCTCCTCATAAGTCATTTTATGAAGACCATCTACCTTTTTGGTCGCGCTTGTCTGGACCACCTCCATCCTGTCTCTGTCCCTTCAGAGATACGGTCTCCAGAACTGAACACAGTACTCCAGGTGAGGCCTCACCAAGGCCTTGTACAAGGGGATAATTACTTCCTTTCTCTTACTAGATATTTCTCTCTCTGTGCAGCCCAGCATTCTTCTGGCTTTAGCTATCGCCTTGTCACATTGTTTCGCCGACTTCAGATCGTTAGACACTATCACCCCAAGGTCTCTCTCCTGCTCCGTGCACATCAGCCCTTCACCCCCCCCATCAAATACAGTTCTTTCAGATTTCCACTCCCCATCTTGAGGTCATTAGTCCCTCTGGTTCATTAGCTTGTACTCCCCGCCCTCAGTTGACCCAGACCCCTCACCCTGTCGTTTTAGGCCTAAACAGAGATTTATGCAAACTTACATCTCATCAAGAACAGAAGTAAACATGTATGGCCATCAGATTTAAAATGTGGATTTACGCACATTCATTTTGGGCCCACCCCACAACGCCCCTGACACATCCTAAATCCATCCCCTTTTTCTTTACTCTTGCACATATGCACATAATTTACGGCTTTTAAAATTAATTCTTAAATATACAATTCCAGACTTGCCAGAACTGTCTTTTTGGTGATATATCATCCCTTAGTCCTGGAAAAACACAACTGAAAAAAGCATGCCAGAGGCACGGCTTCAGGAATGCTTCCCAATATAGATTTATAGGAGGGGGGCTGGGGGTTTATGGTGGAGGTGTGTTTGGAGGGGAATGGAAAGAGTGGGTGTTTGAAGTGGATATAGATATGTATGTGTGATGTATGTATGTGTGTGGAGGGTTATAACAATGTGTAGGATGTGTGTGTGTGTGAGTGTGAGGGGCTATCTGTATTGGTGTGGTGGGTGGTTGTGAGATATATGTCTGGGGAATGTGTGTGTGTGTTAGCGGTGAGGGTATAGGAATGTATGGAGGCATATAATGGAGAGGGTGGGAGTGTGTGTCTATGGGGGCCTGGAGTGTGAGGTTGGGAGCGTGGATCTGTGTGCATGACTGAAGGAGATGTGCTTGTATGTATTGTGTGTGGAGAGTGCCTGTGTGTGTGTGTGTGGGAGTGTCTCTCTACAGGGGGACTGGTGTGTTGTGGGGATGTATGTGTGTGTGTAATGGGTGGTTGTGATGTGTGCATGTGAATGCCTTTATGTGGAGGAGATGTGGAGGTATAGGGATGTGTGTGTGTGTGTGGGGGGGGGGGGGTGTTTGTGTATGTGTTTATGGGGTTCCTGTGTGCGGGGGTGTAGGAATATGTGGGTGAGTGTGTCTTTGGTGGGATATGTGTGTGTGGTAAGTATGTGTGAGGGTGTTTGAGGAGCTTATAGGGGGTGTGTTTGGAACTGTGCAGTGTGTTTAGAGGAGTGGGGGGATAGTTTGGGTGTTGTTGGAAGGTATATCTGGTGTGGCTGAAAATACTGATCTGGTATTTCTGAGAAATTCATATTTTCTTCCTGCATGCCAGATTTACTGAACTTCTGTTTCTTTTTTGGAGAGTTATGGTGCCTATGGACAGACAGACAGACAGACAGACGGATTCCTTTGATATTTTTTCCAATGTTCCATATATTGGAAACCAAAGAAAATTTTTAATAGCAGAATATTTAATGCTGTCTCATTGGCTCCAGGCTGAATCTCTGACCATTTCACAATGGAAAACGAGATTTCATAATTTGATGGTCATGGAGCAGAGAACAACGAAAATCTAAACTCATATCATTTGACTAATTTTTGTCTGTTTATGAAGTCTATATCTAACCCCTTCTGCATAGAATGCGGAGTTTAATATTGAGTAGTTAATATGATCTGCTTATAAGAGATTTTATTAAAGTAGCAGTACTGTGATCCAGTCATACTAGACCACTGTACAATTCCATGCAGGATGCTTAATTATCTTGCTTGCTCAAAAGGTCATACTTCCTTGTTTCCCTAACTGACTGAATAGATGGGAGCAAGAGCAGATTGCAGGAAAATATCAGTCTAGGGGATTTTTTTCAAAACCAGCCCACGGGATATCTGACTCACTCATATGCTTACTTCCCCTCAGTCTGATACGAGCCCTCATTAAAAACAGAATAAAGACACCATAACGTATAAACAGAAATGTGCAGACAAAAACTGAACTGGAAATTGTAACAAATCAGATTCTGTATGCAGTGCAACAATGGATAAACAGTAACCATTCCACATATAACATCAAACAATAAAATCAAGAAATCTAAAATATATTAGTACAATATTTCAAACAGCTGATGAATGGAGCATCCAATAAATAAAACCTCATTGGGAAATATTTAAAATATTTAAAATATTTAAAATATTTAAAATATTTCCCAAACACTAATAAAATATTTCAAAACAGCAGACATTTCAAACAACTAATAAAAATAAAAAAAATTCACCACTCTCCATAGCTGAGAATTTTTTATTCTAGTCACCTAAAAAATATAAATAAATGTGCAGACATAAACTGAGCTGGAAACCGCAACAAGCCGTAGAGCAGCAATGTTCTTCAGGGGAGGGACCCCCACTATCGCGGCGACACCACCTCCCCGCGCCCCCCCCCCCCCCCCCCCCAGGATAGTGGAACCCCTCTCGCAATAAAACTTCACGGCTTAATGAACCTAGGCCTCTGCCATTTTGATTTAAAACAGAGATATCAAGCTGCATTTGCGGCCCTTGGAGTTTACAGCCCTGATACATTCATTGCTTGTATATATGACCCTAATATTCCTCCCCCCCCCATCCCTAAGAAAAGAAAACCAATGACATGGAAAGCAGCGGACTAGGAACAGGGCTACCTCCATGTCAGCACAGAAAACACTGAAAGGAACTGAAATAGAAAGTGTCTGTCATTGTGCGATGAAGTAGTGAACGGGCGGGCACACGGCGCTCCTATGATTCTTAGGAACTGGAGGCAAGGTGTGTGAACCCAGAGTGAGCTTTTTGCTTCCCCGAGCTCAGAGTAAGGTTAGCATGAAGAATCACGAGGAGCCAGGAAGTGTGCCACTGCCTGTGTCTGCTGCGCCGCACTGCTCTCTGCTTCTCACCGGGCAGTGCGGCTGGAAGCTGCGCCCTCCGGATTGGCTGTTCGTTCCTCTTGCAGTGATCCAGTATATGAGCGGGGCTGCTGAGAGCAATCCCAGTCACTGGCACGGTGGAGCCTTAGGATTTCTAATGGGGAGATTGTCTCTGGGTTGGTTTGTTGGTTTGTTTTCACTATTTGCTATGCACCTGCACTGTAACAGCTTGCTCTCTGTGAAAAGGTGTGAGTGTTATACACAAAAGTAAAACAGCAATAGACAAGAATCTGGGCTAATCAATATATAGTCAGCAGTGCGCGGCTGTTTCTGACTGTTTCTGACTGTCAGGCCCTTAGTTGTACATGATTTTGTGAGCTGAAATATTTTTCATCTCCCAACCCCCAAAATTGTTCCAATCCATGTAAAAGTACTCTCTGTAAAATTTCAGCTCAATCAGATAATACTAAAATGGCCCCCAAAGGCCCTGAAATTTCAGACTTTAACAAAATTAATATTTTTTTTATATTAAACTGTTTTTATCTTCTTTATCATACTTTTTTTTAGAAAGAAGTATAGAATATGATTGAAAGAGAATTTAATTTGCAATAAAAAGATCAATTTAAACTGACCAAAAAAGAGAGCGATTCAATCAGAAGAACATGCATTTTACTTATCAACTCTATTTATGAGTCTAGTTCCTAGTACCACTGGCTCTGAAAGATCCGTATCTAGATTACAATTTTTTACTGAAATTGAGTATAAGGATGTAGATCCAGAAATTAGTAGTGCTGCCGTGAAAAAATGTGCAAACCATTTATGGTATCTACCACCAGAAACTGCGGCATTCGCATTCTTTGCTGATGAAGTTCCCCTAGACTTTAAGCCAAAATGGCTACTATAATGATGACTATAGAAGACAGCGATGCAGAAAATCAAATAAAACGATACACTGTCAGTAGTGAAGACCTCAACCGTTTAAAAGAAAACAACTTCTATGATTTTATTTCCGCAGAATCGAAGATGTGCTTCTCAAGATTTTCAATAAACACAAATTTTCTAAAAAAAACCAAAACTGCCCATCTACTTGGAAAGATGATGTCAACTTCCAACGTGGGCTGGAAACATTGAAAAGCATTGTAGTGGTTAACGACGTGGCTGAGAGAGGAGTGAAGCTAATCCAAGAATATCAGAGCATTCTGACCAAGAACGAAAAAGAAAAGCAATTTTACCAGCGCTCATTTTTCTAACCCATGACTTGCCAGCGGGTTCGGAAACCGACGCCGGTAAAATTGAGCGTCGGTTGTCGGGACCCACTGACAGCCACATATAGGCTAATAAGAAGGCACTAGGGACGCG